>NW_024467833.1:0-64939 GCF_001890725.1 Aspergillus wentii DTO 134E9
TAAATAAGCTATATTAGATAATCTAGTTATAGTTAATAACTTATTATAGTTAATTATAAGCCTAAGTTAAGGGTAAAGGTTAAGTAAGTTTATAATTATACTAGCCTAGAATCTTTTAACTCTATAGGTATAAATACTGTTTTTTAACCCTAAAAAGCTTAATACCTAGGTTACTAAGAGATAGTAGTAGGCTAAGTTTAGTCTTAAGAAGGGCTATACTACTAGACCCTTATTTAATACTACCTCTATAGGTGAGAACATTATTTTCTAACCCTATATAAATAGGAAGGTGCAGGCTAAGGAGGCTAAGAAGGATAGTAGTAAGAAGGGTAGTATAAAGGACTAGCTTAAGGATAAGAAGGTTAATTATTATATTTATAGTAGAGAGCACTTTACTACTTATTATCTATTTAAGGATACTATAGCTCCTATTAATAAGGGTAGAGCCTAGGATAACTTAGTTATACTTCTTAATTTAGTTATACTAGATAAAAGGCTTCTAGATTAATTATAACTTAGATACTGAGTTCTAGTCCTTATTAATCTCTAGGTGTGTGGTGGTTAAACAGCTGTTAATCTATAGGGTATTAATATAGTATTAAAGGTATTTAATTAGTGAATCTATGACATTAGCTATAATAGCAAAGATAATAATAATTTATAAATAATATTATTATAGTATAATAGCTTTATAGGTAGAACTACTGACTAATAATAAATTAACTTCTAGGATAGAGTCTGATAATATTAGGAATTATAATTAATAGATAAGATACTAATATTAATTAATATATAAGTATACTCTACCTTTAGAGTACTAAGGCTTCTATTAGTTACCTACTTACTTCCCTAGAAGAATGAAATATATATAATATAATAGGAATAGAGCTATTATTACTATTATACCCTTATGACTTTTAAAATAGTATATTATTCTTTATTTACCTTTATTAGGGAGTCTTTAGATGGTAAAGATAGTAATAGGAATAAGGAAGTCATTATTTTTAAATAAAGGAATCTAAGGATAATAAGGGAGAAGTAGGTATTATTTTAAAAAACTTCTAGATAATAAATATAGTAAAATTATTTTATTAATTACTATACTATACTATTCTTTACCTAAGGTGTACTATTATATAATTATTTTACTCTTTATTCCTCTTATAATTAAATAAATTAATAGTATTAAGTCTTATCTTCCTTCTCTATAGAGGGATTAAGGTAGATATAGATAATTAAGTTCTACTTTATAATTCAGTTTAATAAGATGATTTAGTTAGATAAGATGGTTCTATTGTCTAGGGTAATTCAGTTATAGTTAATACATTGGTTATAGTTAATAAGTAAGCTAAATTATATCAGCAAGCTGGAGTGGATGGGCGAGCTAGAGTGGATGGGCGAGCTGGAGTGGATGGGTGAGCTAGAGTGGATAGGTAAGCTAGAGTGGATAGGTAAGCTAGAGTTAATAGGTGAACTAGATCTAATAAATAAGATAGAGAGGATTAGTAGGTTATAGGTAATATAATAAATTATAGTATAGATACTAGGATAGGTGGTGGTGTTTAAAGGATTAATTATATAGTAGTGCAGGCATACTATGACTATAACCTAAATTACTATAGAAATTTTAAAGTAACCCCTACACTCAATATATAAGTAGATTAGATTAAATTTTAGTTATAATATAGAGTAAAATATAGGGAATACTATAGACTAAGTTTTATAAAAGAATACTTTAAATTAGTGGAGTAATTAGAGGTGATTGTTAATAGTCTAATAATTTAAATTAGGTTAGCATGGTCTGGTTATACTAACCTAATTTGAATTATTAGACCATCTGACAGTATATATTTAAACTATGATATAAAATCAGGGAAAATAGATAAAAATAAAAGGGAAGAAGATTTCTATTCTATATAATACCCTCTATCTATATATATTAAAAAGTATTGATTCCTACCATATCTGGTGGTTGAACATCACCATCATTTTACCTACTATATGGGCGAATGGCGTCCAACTACTTACAATTAGAGGCCAGTGTCTCTTGGCCGAACCAGAGCGCAACGCATGCGTGCGCATTCTGCGAGATTCAGGAGCAAACTGGCTGGAACACGCGCGCAAGCGTCAACAGACTTAACGCAGCGTGGAAGAATGGTTGGGGGCATGAGTCCGCGGGGACGCACTCTGTGGTCAGGCGTGTAGATGCTGGAAAGCTGTTGTATCATGTTTGGCTTGGTGACGAGAGAAGTCTGAGATAAATGATGCGGGCTTGGTTATGGCGCTCAAGGTGAATACATATTCGCCCAGAGACCAAATGGCGGTCCCTCAACCGTAAGTGCAAAGTCCTTTGTACATAACTGCCCATGTCTGACTAGATGTTCCACACCGACCACTGGATTCCGACAACGGGTTGACTAGGTTACCAGGCAGGGGCGATATATCGCAATTCAGACCTTTTTGATAATCCTATCGATTGAGCCGTTGCGACATCTTAACACAGCTACACGAGAAAGGTCACAACAAGGAAGCTTCAAACGTATATATCACATGTCATATTTGGGCCCGTTGTTGCTGAATTTAGCATAGATAAGATCTGAGCCACGTGAAAGTGACCACAGAAAAAGTCACTCTAATTTTTGTAAACTGTACAAAAAATCCAAACTATTAGGCGATCGTCTGCACCTCTGGCTTTTCGTCCGATACCGAATCATTCTTGTTGACTCCACGTTCCATCAAGACATCACCGTGCAATTTATACGCCTGCTCCATCTTCCAGTGGAAGGGACTCGGTGTGGAAAATAATGCCTCGATAGATTCCAGGGAGCGGTTACAGGTTTCGGGGTAGACTAAGACGATCATCAGCTCTGGTCGATCGACATCCATTGTCGTAGCAGGAACTTACAGAGATAAATGATTGGGATCCAGATCAAATTGAGAACGGCGAAGAGGAAGTACGTGCGGCTCTGTGTGATAGCGGTCAGCTTCATCCCCAACAGGATCTTTGATGAAGCTTACCTTCATAGTCGCAAACATAATCGGATTGACCAGAGTGGTCATACCCACACCGATAGCCCACCCAGTAATACCGAACCCGTTACCCTGGGCCCGCAAGTCGCTCGGGAATATCTCTGTAGGCACCAGGAATGCAACAGTACCCCATGTTGCAGCATAACTGGGAGAAGACATCAGGTTAGTATAGAAGGACAACTGAAGTTGAGTGTGGTCGACTTACCCAATATTAAACAGGAACAACATGGTAATAGCACCCGGGGCATACTGAGCAGCCTTGTCAGGATTTTGCAATGAGCCCTCGTAAACGGCTCCAGCCTGGCTTATAATTAGAGCTGCACATCGCAATCGTATTGTGAGTAGTGACGTACAATTAGATTGACACCAAATAGCACTGCTGAGCCCCCCATAAGACAGGTACGGCGGCCCAGGCGGTCGACAATCTGGGCACTTATTATGGTCCCGACAATGCCAACCGTGTTGAGTCCTCCAGCCAGACCGTTCTGCTTGATCATGCTGTATCCGGCCTGGGACAAGAGAACTGGAGCGTACGCCGTGACGGCCTATATTCGACCAAGTTAGAAGTAGTCATCAAAGACATGCTAACGGGATGCTCCTACCGTAATGCCTGTCCAGGAGCCCATGATTTGGAGCCACACACACAGCCAAGCTCGCCTGCCCAGGTTCGGATGCCGCGTTCCACCCTTCCCAATCAAGATATTCGCAAATTGGACTGGAGAGCTAAGCTGGCTTCCCTCTGCCAGGGTAACGATCTCCAAGTATTCTCGGTCAATCTCCTCGGGGCTTGCCCTGTGCTTGCGAATGCTTTCCAACACCTCACGTGCCTCTTCGTTCCGACCAACTGAAGCAAGATACCGGGGACTATCCGGCAGCATCTTGATGCAGCAGACAAGAATCACAGCTGGGAAACACTGAAAGGCAAGTAAGAACCGCCATCGCACGTCCGAGTATCCATTATTGATGAACGCGAGGCCGAACGATATCCAATATGCGACTGATATCCCGAGATCTGGAAGGTGTTAGCAAGACAATTAAAAGAGAAAAAAGCTTTAGACGGGTGTTACAATTCGCAATGAAGACGTATCCTAGGAACCCACCGCGGTGATCCGCCGAAGAGGTCTCTGACACTAGGACAGGAGTGATGCCGGTTAAAGCTATACCACCATGAGTCAGAACAAGTTTGACCAACCGGCCACCATATATCGAGCTCACCTCCGGTACCAATGCCTGTAATCACTCGAGCGCAAATCATAAAGTCCGAATTCTGAGCAGCGGCCTGTAATGCACCGCCGACCAAGGCAAACAAGGCGCCCACCAGCAGGCCATTAATTCGACCAGCTCTGTCAGCAATCCACCCTCCAGCAAAGCAGCCGAAGATAGCTCCTAGGTAGTAGACGCTAACAATTCCGCCCTGGTGTGTGGTGTCTGTCACGGTGCCGTCCGGCTTCCCAATGCCGACCTCAGTGACGTATTTGGGTGAGGCATTGACGCCGCCCATGACGCCTTGGTCGTAGCCTTCGAAAAAGATGGAGATGAGCGAGAAAACTTGGATAGTGACATTCAGTTGTCGCGGCGAGAGCCGCCTCCATAGTGTCGTATAACCCATCTTTGTCTGTTATTGCTCTACCCCGGTTCATACATTGGTAATATCGGGGCCCCACGAATTCTTATAAGGCGGAGAGTCCATCCTTCGACCTGTCTGTTTCCGGTCGAACGGGATGGAGATTGTCATGGAGAATCGCGGGGGAGTAGCCGTTTAGCCGCGTTTGCTAGTCTGAGCTCATTTCTCCATACTCGGGTGTCGGCCCGTTGGCAATGATCATAAAAATAAGCGTTTTGCCGATTAACGTTTAACCGAACCGTTTAGCAATTTTGGCGATGATGCCAATCAGAAACTGAATTTACTGAACAGACACTGATCGGCCCAGGTGCATGCCCCTGGCCTGGATTCTCGCCATGATTGCGTCAGCGATGAGATTTCGGCTTCCGTTAAATACGGCCGAGTCCGAGTCCTTGCTCGCGATTCTGCATACAATTTCGATACAGTCATTGAGCGCTCCTGTGTAGATCGAAATCATGGGCTCAACCGCCAACAGCACTGCCGTCCATACCTTGGATCTGACCGTCCTTGGTCTGAACAGCGGGACGTCAATGGTGAGTGCTCTAACTTGGTTATCATGGATAGGAGGATGAAACTCACGGTGACTGAAGGATGGCATCGACTGTGCCCTTTGCCACTTCCGCCAGGAGACTCCTGAGTCGCCGATGCACTTTGAGCTGCTCAAGGTAAATACTCTCATCATTCTCATAAAACACAATTGACGCTAGATGCAGTATGGGGAGATCCCGCTGGAGCCGGTGATTAAGAGACGGGTGATGAACATGATTCTGCACAACCGAACGTCGCCATCCGAGTTATCAGAAGTCAACGTGATCCTAGGCGAGACGTTTGCATCGGCTGCGCGTCAATTTTGTAAGGACTACCACGTCGATATTGACTCGATCGATATATTGGGTTCCCACGGCCAGACGATCTGGCTACTCTCCATGCCTGAGCCAGGAGAGACTCGGAGCGCATTGACAATGGCTGAGGGGTCATTCCTCGCCTCGCGTACTGGTATAACCTCAGTGACAGATTTCCGTGTGAGCGATCAAGCTGCTGGGCGCCAGGGCGCTCCGCTTATTGCATTTTTTGACGCGTTACTACTGCACCACCCAACCAAGCTGCGTGCCTGCCAGAACATCGGCGGCATCGCTAACGTGTGTTTTATACCGCCAGACACCCACGGCGGTGTGAATGAATGCTACGACTTTGATACTGGCCCAGGCAATGTCTTCATTGATGCCATCGTGCGCCATTACACTAATGGGGAGCGGGAATACGACAAAGATGGTGTGATGGGTGCGCGTGGTACAGTTGACCAGGAGCTTGTTGATGATTTCTTACAGCACCCATATTTTGCCCTTGAGCCGCCCAAAACTACGGGACGTGAGGTTTTTCGGGATACGCTCGCCCATGAATTTATCACTAAGGCTGAGGCCAAGGGTCTTAGTCCTGATGACGTCGTTGCCACTATCACCCGAGTTACGGCCCAGGCTATTGTGGACCACTACCATCGCTATGCCCCGAAAGGCCTCGAGATTGCAGAGATCTTTATGTGCGGTGGCGGAGCGTATAACCCTAACATCACGTCGTTTATCCAGAAGCACTATCCTAGTACGCGTATTATGATGTTGGACAGTGCAGGTATTCCCGCTGGCGCCAAGGAGGCCATCACCTTCGCCTGGCAAGGTATGGAAGCTGTGGTGGGCCGCTCTATTCCTGTTCCCACGCGCGTGGAGAACCGCCAGGAATATGTGCTTGGGAAGGTGTCTCCAGGCAAGAACTACCGCAAGGTTATGCGCCACGGTGCACTTTTCGGTGCTGGTCGCGATCATCTCCCCCCAGTGAAGGAGCTGGTCAACTACGTCGACGGCAAGGTTTTCAACAACAAGTGGTAAATGAGGATCTAGGAAACTTAAATTACTGAGTTTTCCTTGTACGGAATGAGAGCGACACATTGTACTTTAGAGAGTTCATGGTCTAGACACATCTAACATTCATGAATGCACAAGCCATTGGATGGCCTTATAGTTCAGTCTTGTCTATCCGTCCTTACATAAGCAGACTCTTCACAATTAAATAGATCTTAACGATTTATGCTGTTGAGAGAGCCTCTCCCTGGTTATGTCGTCGGCACCCTTTCGCTGTTTGTCTCTTCCCACAACGCCCGGCGTTCTCTGCTTTTCCTTGTTCAACCTCTCTGAATAGCTTCAGCTTCACACAATACATAGACTTTTACCCTTCGGATGCTCTTCGTGTTTTTTTTAAAGCTTCATGCGGTGTCAATCTTCCTCGAAATTTAGATCATCACCGATTCAACGCACTCCAAGTTTGCGCAGGCTTCTTCTGTGGTTAGCCGGGTTTCAAAGCCGACAACTTAGACTAGTAAACTATGTCGAACCTTTACAGGATATCGCCGTTCTCCGAAGATAACGGAGCCTGGCGTACCTCTATTATGCCGCCCGCTTTGTATATCTGTCCTCTCTTTCTTTTGCTCTACGAGCCTTATTCAAGCATACCATCAGATCGGTCGTCCGAACTAGACTTTAAGGATCTTTCCTACCACGTTCAGGGAGTGTGAGCAATCGAAATAAGATGCCGTCAGATTCACTGAAACCTACGGAGACAAACTAGAAATGACTTACGACGCATTGTGTCTACGTCCGTCACCAAGCTCACTTTGCAATCGAGCTTGAAGCGGCAAATATTGCATGAGTAAAAGATTAAATACAAGGGCCATATATACCACGTTATATGCAGATCACCTTATCACCCAAAAATGAAACTATTCGAATCCCCAAGGCAGAAATCCCTCTGTATTGTAGGAATTCAACGGCCATGGCCAATCTGTGAGCAGTTCTGGTGGCAGCTGAAACTGCGACATCTGGTCGAGCCCAGCACTGGGTGTGGTTCCGGCAGCCGGGGTACTCCATGTATACGCTGATGGGATAGCAGTTTCGGGATTTGCTGGCATCGGGGTACTGAGTACAGGAATATCTAGCACAAGTGAGGTACGCATATAGCCGTCTATTCGATCAACCTGGTTCCGCAGTCGTTCGCCGGCACCGGAGGACCGATGTAGATCCGTTTCGAGGCGTTGTAAGAGACCTGCCATTTCAAGCCTAGATGCAAAAATGTCAGGTAAAACTCATGGTATCATGTAGTTTCTGTTAAACCGTGCTAAACATACAGCATTGTGCGAACTCGTGCGTAGGATTCTTGCGACAGACTGCCTTCTATGACAGAGCCGAGGATGCAGCCAATGCCACCAAGGTGATGGAGCTACGATTTATCAGTATAAGTACCCAGAGGCATGGAGACAGCACATACCAAAGGGGAGCTGATCGCCTTTAGGTACTCGACAGGTACATTCGAAAACGCTCTGAGTAATTCACCCGCTACATCACATTTTCGCTCCACTCCAATTTCCTCAGCAGACAAGAGCATCATCCGAAGGAGCTGTAGCGTCGCCATAATATTGGCTGACTGGAACCCGAATAAGTCCTTAGATATGTCTCCTGTAGTTGGCGGCGTCTCCCGAAATCGCGATGGAAGTGCGGAGTACATAGTAAGGACTTGATCCATGACCGCCGGCTCTGACATGGGTAATGGGCTGAACAGTGACCATACTTGTGTTTTCCCGTTAGCTGAAGAGAAGCGGCGTCTATTGCCATCGATCACATATTCAAGAAAACGGTAAAGGTCAGTGGTGAAGTTCCAACCACGTAGCCAGGGCACAGGTTGGCGGGAGACGACGGTCACGGTGCTAGCCGACAGAGGATTCGATCCTGGTGGCATAGACGGCACGCCATAACCGTGGGTGGTGATGAATTCGTCATCTACCTCGGTGGGGTAGCGCACGGCGGAATGGGCCTCACGATATCGAATGACGCCTCCCCACACAACAGTTGAATATATATCTAGCGTGTAGACAGACCAAAACTGAAAAAGTGGTCAGTAAAGCGGTAACAAATGAAGGGCGTATTCCATACGAGTCGCCGCCGCTCCTCTGTCTCAATCGGATTTAAGTCCTTTGGCCAGAACTTTTCGTCATATAAGCAATCCATCGAAATCAAGGTGTGGCATAAGCCAGAATACTTCTGCATATTTTTGATCTGGCCGTTTTGGATGCTTGCGATAGCAAGTATGGCACACGCGCGCATATAGTGGATACCTTTGGCTGCGACAAGGTCCCGAGGAATCGAGTCTCTAGCAGCCTCAAAAAAAGCCTCAGAGGGCGGATCTATGAGGTCTTCTCGATGCCACCGATTAGAGTATAACGCACCGTCACGCGCACGACCGGAGGCCAAAGAGCAAACAGCCATCGTAGATGCAAAGAGCCCTTGGTTGCGGAGGTGCTCCTTGTTATTGACCTGCTCTACAAACGACGGCATGTGAAAAAACGGAAATCTGCAGATGATATATTAAGTCAAAGCAGTCAGCCAGAAAAGTAAGGAATTCATCGTACATTGGATAGACGATTTCGAAATAAACCTGGACTAGAATTCTTATTTGCCGGTCACAGGCAATAGCAAATGCTTTCCAAGAATCGTGGAGCGCCATGTAGTCATCATTGCCCTCGGCTGCTGACCAGCCATGATCAAAGGTAGACCAGGGATCGCTGAAGTTCGATGAGCGGTAGGAGCTGCGAGACGTCGAAGGGCCAGAAGCTCCTCCATCACTTCCAGTTGCTGCTGGTGCGGGGATTACATGCTCGCCTGATTCAATCACAGACTGAGTATCGAGAGCGCTCGCCCGAGAGCCAGCCTTGACGCCCCGGCGTTTTGCCGGGCGGTCAAAGGTGCAGGGCACATCAAAGTCCGCACAATTCTTACAGCGACCTGGAGTGCTCTCACTTTGGCTGCATTTGATGCTGCGTCTATTACAAAAGTCACCTGTATTGAGTTGCATAAATTAGCAAAAGCAGGTCTTACGTCCCGGTGTTTAAGACCCAGGTCAATCAAATCGAAGGTTAGCGATCTTACAGGCCTTGGAGACGCGCTGAAGTTTTCGCGGTTTGTACGACATTCACTCGTCAAATCATTTCAAGCGGATCAGAGCGCAGTTTGAGCCAGGTGTGGAGCTTTGGCAAGTCGTACGTAGCTTGATACCGAGGCCCACCGGATACAGATGACGTATCCTAAAAGGAGAATCGCGGCGGGGGGCAGAAGCTCATCAACTTATCACGGGCCTTTCAGAAATCTGCACTCGTCTAGAAGAGAAGCGGCAAGTCGACTTCGAGAGCCGGGTACCTGGAGATCTCAGCCAACGTGACGTATGGTCATGTGACTAGAAGAACTTGCGGGAACCCGGTACTCGGATATGGATTCACGTAGCCGGTAAGCGAGTGGATCATGTAAGCGGACGGACCAATCACTCCATCCAAAAACGCGTCCCGACGCGCACCTACCATTTTCATCTCCCCCATTATGGCGTCAAATCGCACCCAATCCAGCCAAAATCCCGCTGAGCAAGAAGGTAGAATTCTACTAGCGATATCGGCTATCCAAAAACAGCAAATTCTCTCTATTCGCGATACTGTAAACTACCATACACCACACTGAGTCGCCGTCTCGCAGGCTGCCTAAATCGGGCGACTACGCTCCCAAATAGTCAAAAATTGACTGAAACGAAAGAGATTTCACTATGCAATTAGATAATCTCTATAGATTCGCGTAGTACAACGCCTCTGTACGCGCATATACGTGATATAGCCAATTTACTTCTCATGGGGCGGAGTCCCCCCCGGCGTTTCGGTTAGCCAAAAATGGGAATATAACTATATACGTGTGGAAAGGCGGTCGTTTCTGGCGTCAAACGCGGTCATTTTCGGCCTCGATTCCACAGGTCCTCATATCCCACATGTAATTAAGATTATTAAGTATATAATAATATGATTTTAGGGCCTATTATATATTCAAAATACCTTTGTATTAAATACCTACTTCCTCTTCGTTAATTACGTATCACTTCATAGCTCACCTTATTACTATATTAAAGTATTCATCTAAAAGGACTTAAAATATCTTTATATCATAAAGACCTTTCTTTATTATGTACTGTGGTGCAACAAGGCGAATAAGAATATTACTTAAACTTGCGGGCAGTATCTGCGTTTTTCTAGCATCTCCACCTGCGCCTTTGCGGTAGGCTTAAATGCTCAAGAGCGTCAGTCTTGGCTTAGGGAGAAACGTCCCAGGAGTACTCGCCTATCATGGCTAGTGCATGCATCAAACGGGGTCTTATGGTAGAATACGGTAGTTAGTGCCTGAGAGATGTCCCAGGCTAATCCGAATAATGAGCGTGGGGAGCCCCTATCCTCAGAGGTGAGTCCCTGGTTTATAATCTCTATCTGTTCGTGGGTGCTCAGTTGTTAATAGCTTGTGCTTGGCTTCTTAGGTACGATTGACCTCATCTGTGATACGATCGACATTCCCAATCGGGGGCTCAGGTCAACAGCATAACGCGTGTGCTAAAGAACCATGGGTTGTTGATGGTTTAAGAGAAGGTTTCCTAGGCAAGGAGGAAGATTTGCTACCGAAGTACTAATTTACTATAGCTAGGGACTAATAGAGCATACAAAAGCCGATATTTCAGGTTATTAAACATTACCGCCTGCATAAGGGAAAGAAAACGAAAGAGGATTATAGGATTAAAGCCATAAGAACCTAACCTTGGACATATCCACCCGGGCATTGATCTTGCAATCCACACATATGATCATCTTTGAAGGATTACATTCCGGAGGGGTGTCAAGAAATTGCTGCTTCTTTAGCAGACGGTGATAAATAAACCAATGCTGAAAGTATATTAGCTGGCGCCTGATCGAAAATGTACTAATACTGGGGTGGTGGACTTACGGAGAAGGATTGAAGTCTTCAAAGAAGCTAAGGCTTGTGGTACCCGCATTCTTCATCTCAAAGGAAATAGCCTCACCGGCAGGGCACGCGAAGGTGGAGACAGCAAATGAATTACCAGGTGAAATAGTGATATCACCTAGGTCCTGAGAGACAGAGGGGACGTTGTTAAAGGTAGTTGAGGTATCAGCAGCTTTGGAGAGTTTAGCAAAATTAACCTTGCCATCACCACTAAATCTAAAGGATGAAGTCACGAGGTTAGCCTGGCTGGGGAATAGGAAGACCAGACTGCATGTCTTGCCGGAGGTGGACTGGGGAATATCAAAGTTAAATATGGTTGAGATGGTCGATGTCACAGTGCCATTAAATTGAGTACCCAAGGCAGTATTGGGAGACCGTGAGTCGATGGGAATAATGAGGTGGGGGAACTCAAAGTTGCCTGATGACAAGGTGGTAGGACAGCTACTGCTAGCAGGTGACTTGGTTGAAGTCGGAGTGGGCGCAGGGGCGGCGCATGCGTCGGCTGTTAACTGGATGGTTTTACACTGACCGAGAGCGTCGCTTGGAGTGGTGTGGATGTTGAAACCACCATTCTGTCCAGTGTCGCAGGCGATGAAGTTGGAGCTTCCTTGGAAATCGAGCATACCAGACGGGCTAATTGAGAAGCCCTTGGTGGGATTGGCACCTTGATCACACTGAAACTGAGTAGTCGGCGCTAATATATCTGTTAGATTGCAACCTTTTTTCAATTCCTATATACTGCACCACTCACGAGTTAGAATACAGCCACGGCCGCTACCATCAGTAATGGAGGCATCTGGGCTGATACAGAATTGCGCAGTGGGCAAACTGTTGTCGCCAATACGGTTCTGTCCGTCGCTGAGTTGTCCGACAGGGCCCGAAGGACCACCATAGGCAGTGAGGTGGAAGCAACAGGTATTGGTACGGCTAATGAGAGCTTGGGTTCCGGCGGCTAAAACCGCCAAGGTGGTCAAGCTTCTCATGGCGATAAATGAAGGGGTATAGCGTAAAGATTTGGAGATGGCTATCTTAGGCAAGACTGTGGATAGCACAGATTATGAGGCTTCTAAAATGTACACAGGAATCTGTCACAATCTGGGAGCATGTAGGATACTTATGCCGAAATGAAGTGGAGAACTGACCTTTGCTTAGGGGGGATACACATGAGCCTAGACCAACTGCACAGTAGCATATAAAATATAGTCGGCGTCATCATTAACCACTGTCTTAAACTTTCCAGACCTCTACAACCAATGAATGAGATAACAGTCTTGAATAGTGTCACATAAGTTGAGTGGAGTCTAACTTTTGGACTGGACTCATGAGTCGGGCCTCATTGAGTAAAACTCATGACTTGTGAGTACTCATACGAGTAATTTTTATATGTACACAGGAAAGTGGAGCATTTTTAAAAATATTTTTAAATATTTATACTTTTATGTATACTTGTGTGTAAAGATATACTATAAGCATATTTCTATTTATAGATTTATAATGTGACGTCAGTACTCATAAGTAGAGTTTTCTATATATTTTCAACTCTTTATTTTACCTGCTAACTTGTGAGTTAAACTCGTGGCTTGGTTCATTTTAGACTCTTACCCAACCTATGGGCCATGAGTAGAGTCAACTCTCGAGTGAAACTGGACTCGCGTGACAAACTAGATTTGAAGATGATTATAAATAGATCCTGCTGGCTTCGCACACGAAAGACGGTTCTTCCTAAATGCGCCTAGCTGGGATGCGTCCTTGAATGTATTATAAATGAACTGAATCAATATAGTAAAGAACCATAGTTTTTATACAAACTTAATAGTTCTTGTAGGTTACACTTAGAATTTATATATAAGGTATAGGTCCTATTTATAAACCCTTGACTGTTTCCTTTCCAAGTGATTCCCAGCTCGGAGCCTGAGCCCGGGCAGTTCCATTTAGAAAGTAACCTATGTAACTCATAGATTTTCCAGATATATTGGGGCTTCGGGCTAACTATAACCTAGTCCTATCATGAGGAACAAAATAATGGGTTCAGGTCAACAATGTTTGTGGCCACCCAAATCTTGATTCTTTATATATTTATCCATGATATTGTCACGGACCGACCTTCAACACCGTGTCAACGCTCTACCTCAGATCGACGACTGGTTAACCGCCACACGCCTGGAGATTAATAAGCGCTAGAGCTCAATATCTCAGTTACAATTAATCTGTAGACCATAGGTCAAAGAGATCTAGAATAGAGCGCAGAGGCGAAGACCAAATAAGACAGGGGCGAATAACAGTCAAAAATAAATGGTACTTATGTATATATATGTATATAACTTAAATTACCGACCTAGTAGAGGTCAAGCAATTAATTTTTTCTTAATCAAATACATATTATTCAAAAACATACTTCATCCTCTCATTTGCGCATACTCAGCAAATAGCAGTCAAATCGCTTGCTACCAATCGATTCGTATATCAACCACCTCAAGTAACTTATTCGAAGCCGCTTTCAAATATCAAATATTCTTCCAACAGCGCATTAAGGTCCCATAAATCTACTCTTAATTATACTAGTTTAGGGCTTTACCTATAGAGTTTTGACGGAAGATAATACTATTACCCTATTTGGGAAGGTAGGGTAGTATTTTCTCGTAAGTATCGCTAAGTAGTGGCGGTCTTGGTACCAGGTCTGCTTAACCCCACAACACCCCGGCTTTACCTCCACAAACACAGCTGCCTCTAGTCGTCCAAAGTACTAGGCTATAAGACTTGATGGTGATTGGAGATTCTCATTGTCGCCCCTGCCAAGAACCATTTCCACAATCGCCTCTTATCTTCCAATAGTCGCCCAACCACAGCCGAAGGACTTGGCTACCATTATTGCTGTGCCTGATGAATGACGCGAAGGCGCAATATCGTGGAATGGTAAGTAGGATAATATTGAGCTTTGGAACCAGCACAATTTAAGAAGTAGAGTCATAATTGTGTTCTATGGCGAGGACAAGCCGTTGCCAGACGGCTGATAAGTCCTTAACTCAATTGATGATCTTCACGTATATTGTCATTCTTAGAAGCCGGTGAAAGACAGTGCATTACGATGGTTTCATCTTTGTGTAGCCGAACTTTAACCCCACAAACAATTTATCGGAGTTCCTCTGTCAACTGCAAGCCTTGATTCTCGCGTTCTCGTCAATGAGATCTGTTTAATGTCATGATCATAACAAATCAATTTGCTAAAATTCTTCTAACATTCAGTAGGCAAATATTGAGGCATAAATGCTCTGAAAATTACCCCAACTCAAGTCAGATATTTATCATCATCAGCCACATTTGTCTGTGCCTGTGCAATTGCACGGTTACACTACTATAGAAACTACTAACCTAATATCAGGAGTTCGTGTATCTGGAGAAATGACGGAAATTAAGACCCACTGGCTGCTAAATACCTCAATTGACGCGATGCATCCTGTTGGACATTCCCACGTGGCTTCTGCCTAGCTTACAATTGTTATTTAAGTAAACCTTGTACATATCAAAGGTATATAAGGTTGAACAGATCCTGGTCAAATGATGATTCCAGAACATCCAGATTCTGAACTTGCGGGAATCTATCCCTGATTCTAGGCCGTGCGGCCTCATATAACATGGTCAGTGTGGCTATACACTTCCCAAGGAAATGATATGCTGAAAATTATATTTCTAGTTGTACTCTGTACTCACTTTTCTGTCGCTGATCGGCAGTGTCTACACACTCCCATCTGCTGCATCTTCTCCATCCTCCGATAGAACTGCCCGTGTACTCGCACGCCACGAACCGGGCTTGAACAACAACCCCAAGTCAAAGCTTTACGAGACTCGCTTTCCCAACGTAACCTGGGACCAAGATAACTGGGAGTTGTCCACCACACTTCTGGACCAGGCTCATTTCCAGTCCCGTATCCCCATCGCTAATGGTTACCTGGGCATCAACGTTGCAGCCGCCGGTCCGTTCTTCGAAGTCGACGAGCCAGTCAACGGTGATGTGGTTGACGAGTGGCCGATTTTCCAGCGCCGACAGACGTTTGCGACAGTTGGTGGCTTCTTCGACTCTCACCCTACGACGGAAAAAAGCAACTTTGGCTGGTTAAACCAGTATGGCGGCGAAAGTATCATCAGTGGTATTCCCCACTGGAGTGGATTGGTGGTGGAGCTGAGTGATGGCAGCTATCTGGATGCCTCGGTGGAGAAGTCGACTCTGTCTGGTTTCAGAAGCTCGTTTGACTACAAGGGAGGCATCTTCACTTGGGAATATACTTGGACGCCGAGAGATGTCTCCTTTGCCATCCAATATCGCCTGTTTGCACACAAGCTCAACGTCAACCAGGCCGCGGTTCAGCTCCAAATTACCCCATCTGCGGACTCGCAGGTGACGATTGCTAACGTTCTCGATGGCACTGCAGCTGTCAGGACAGACTTTGTCACCAAGGGAAGAAATGCCAGTGCTGGGGCTGTCTACAGCGCGGTCCGCCCGAACGGCATCAATAATGTCACTGCATATCTGTATGCGGGCATCCAGGCATCGAACGAGTTCAAAAATTCCACGGCCTCTCTGCTGCAGAATAAACCGTACGTTGGTGCAAACGAGTCTTCCATCGCTGAAGGTGTGACAGCCAGACTGACAGCCAAGACGACTGCCACTATCACCAAGTATGTCGGCGGAGCCTCATCAGATGGCTTCGCAAACCCGCAGGAGGTGGCCAAGAATGCATTCACTGCTGCGCGCAAATCAGGGTTTGAGTTGCTGCTGAAATCCCACATTGCCGAATGGAGTGTCGTCTTCCCAGATGACTCCGTGGATGATTATTCCTTCCCTGAGAATAGAACCCTCCCCGATGACCCGAATATCATCGAGTCTGCCATCCACGCAGTCGCCAACTCGTATTACCTGCTTCAAAACACAATCGGGGACAATGCACTCGCAACAGTGAACAATGCTCCTATTGACTCCAACAGCATTTCTGTCGGCGGACTGACATCTGACACATACGGTGGGCTTATCTTCTGGGATGCAGAGGTCTGGATGCAACCTGGATTGGTCGCCTCATTCCCCAGTGCTGTGAAGACCATCGCCAACTATCGCACCAACCGATACGGCCAGGCTTTGGCAAACGCGCAGACTTCGTATGTATCATCCAAGAACGCCACCCGCTTTTCCAGCAATGCAGCGGCATTTCCATGGACCTCTGGCCGATTTGGCAACTGCACCGGTACCGGTCCCTGCTTCGACTATGAGTACCATATCGGCGGCGATATTGCCCTTTCTTTCAGGAACTACTGGGCCGTGACTGGTGATACCGAGTTCTTCAAAGAGTCCCTGTTTCCGGTGCATGATTCCATTGCGACCTTCTATTCGGAGCTAGTGACCAAGAATGGATCTGTATATGAGCTCACCAATATGACAGACCCAGATGAATTCGCCAACCATGTGGACAATGGCGGGTACACTATGCCTCTCATTGCGACCACTCTGAATACTACAAACTGGTTCCGCGAGCTGTTGGGTCTCGAGCAGAATGAAACCTTCACTGATATAGCCGACCACATTCTTGTAGGCCGGGATCCCAACTCAGACATCACTTTAGAGTACACCGGCATGAACGGTTCGATCAGCGTCAAACAGGCAGACGTTGTTCTCAATTCATTCCCTCTGGAATACACCCAGAACTATACTTCGAAGAACGCCTTGATCGACATGGAATATGTAGGTATCTACTTTCCTTTACCAGATTATTCATGCTAACCCAGGTAGTATGCCAACAAGCAGTCTCCAGATGGACCCGGCATGACCTTTGCCATCTTCTCCATCGTGGCAAACACCATTGCGCCATCCGGATGCTCGGCATACACATATGATCTGTACACCACTCAGCCCTACACCCGTGGCCCCTGGTTTCAATTCTCCGAGCAACTGCTGGACGATTACTCGATCAATGGCGGATTCCATCCCGCATTCCCATTCTTGACCGGCCACGGAGGAGCAAACCAAGTCGCCCTGCTTGGCTATCTCGGGCTGCGCTTGACCTCTTCCTTCACCCTCTCCATCAACCCGAATCTCCCGCCCCAAATTCCTCATCTCAAGTACCGCACTTTCTTCTGGCAGGGATGGCCCATCACCGCGCAGTCCAACTACACCCACACCACCATCACTCGCTTGTCTGATGCCCTCCCAACCGCAAACCAGACATTCGCCAACGCCCCCATCGTCGTGCACGTTGGCCCTGCAGACAACTTCACCTCGTACTCCCTCCCAACAAAAGGGACAATCACGGTGCCCAATCGCCAAGTCGCTTCGATCAAGACCGTCCCGGGTAATATCGCACAGTGCGCTCCAAAGGTCACGACCAACTCGCCGTACGAACCGGGCCAATTCCCCCTCGCCGCCGTTGATGGCGCAGACACGACGAAATGGCAGCCAGCGCAAGCCAACACATCCTCGCGGATTACGGTCTCCCTCTCGCCCGAGACATACTACACACGCATTTCATCCCTCTTCTTCGACTGGGCATCCGCTCCTCCTCTGAATGCCACCGTGTATTTTCACAACTCGACCAGCTCCGGTTTTGCTACTGACGCTCAGACTCACCGGTTCACCATCGCTCCTGTCAATGTGAGCGCACCGTATAATGCTGCCTCTGCCGCGACAATCACCCCGTACACGGGAAATACTACAAGCGTGACCTTGCCCGATGGATTCTGGTCAGGACGGTACGCTACGCTCGAGATCATTGGGAGCCATGCTTTGGAGAATCCCCTCAACGGGACAGGCGCGATCGTTGCAGAATGGGGTATCATTGCTGATGGGAAGAGTCTGAGAGTATGAGTATATATCTCCAAGTAGATAAAGCCTGAATAGATCAAATAGAAACATCAATAGATATTTATGGATTAAAAGGGAGAGAATCTGTCATTCCTAGATTTGACCAACCATATGCAGATCCTCGGATCCACAATGCCCCTTCTAATTTGCAGAATATACGAATATCTACTAAACCTACATTGGGGGGCGGTTCTTGGCCTAGAAGCTGACAAAACACACATTGCTTAGTTATTGCTTGGACCGTATAGTCAGCTATCAACCTTAACTATCTTTTATGGCTGGACTGCAGCGGGATCTGTAGAATACTCAGCACCAACAGTTATCTTCACTTCCATCATGTGCCATATTCATTCATTCCTAATAACTTGGCAGTAATGGAGCCACAGGCCTAGCCACTATAACAAAGAGCTTGTTTTAAAATAAAATCGACCCACGTTCCCTCTCTCTTGCACCTTCCCTCTTTTCTCTCATCGCCGATTATCTGGGTCTACTGCTACTTCACATAGGTTGAAATAGAAACATCTCTTCTTCCACCATGAGGGGCCAAGTATTGTCAAACATTGGTCTTGCTCTCTCCCTCTCCATCACAGGAGCCCAAGCTGCGTCAGACACCACTGCCCCCGTTGTCACGGACAACCATGATGGAAGAATCTACGAGGCAGCCCTCCTGAACAAGCATGCCACCAGCGTGAGAGGATGGCTCCGTGCGTCGGCTCCTGCTAGTGGCGTGGGTGTCAAGATCCAAGCCGAATTCTGGGGCTTCCCTGCCAACGTCTCTGGACCTTACCGTGAGTTTTGTCATATCGCATGAGTATCTGACCCTAGTACTGACCAAAGCATCCTTCTCTCTTTAGCCTACCATATCCACGTGTCCCCGGTCTCCCAGGAGAATTGCACCACCACTGGTGCCCATCTCGATCCATACATACGGGGTGAAACGCCACCCTGTGATCCAAACCATCCGAACACATGTCAAGTTGGCGACCTGAGCGGAAAGCACAGCCCGATCTACGTTGCTCCAAACGAGCCATTCGCAGTTGAATACACCGATCTTTTCCTTTCTTTGGATAAGAAGAACCCAGCCTACATTGGAAACCGTTCAATTGTCGTCCATGCGCCGAATTCGAGCAGGCTTAACTGCGGGAACTTTGTGCCTCGTGATCATGAATAAGGATGGCATGATGGATGGTAGGTAGTGGTTCTTGGATAGATTCCCATCGACGTGCGCAGCACATGCCCTTGATGACAGTTCAAATACTAATATGAGTTTCTGAAGGCGAAATCAGAGCTAGTCAGCTTCAAACTATCATAGTATCACTACGCCATAGCTAAAACTTCACTCAATGTCATTCTAAATTCTGTTATCTGTTTGGGAATATATATATAAGTCCAAGCCCTGTTGTACCCCAGAAACACAAATGATGCCACTCGATCATTTAGTCGATTCAATGCCGGCAAATACTCTGTACATCAAGCTCTCGTCGTAGAAGATAGGGCCTTTCATGTCACCTTTTATCAGGGTGGCGATGGAGATCTTAGTAAGAGATTATATCTGCGCCAAAGATGCAGTTATCTTGGATCTTTTTAGTACGTTTACGCTATTCAGGTTGCTGAGAAAATCATACCACACGTCACTTCTTGCCTTTGACATCATCAAGTAAAGAAGACATGGTAGATACAAGCGCAAAACAGCAGTCCATACCAAATGCGGAAAATTGTGCCACCACCAGCTGGGCTCGTTGGGACTGATGATTAGTGATGTTACATCTGAGCGGGCGGAGATCAAGTTAAGTTTGACACATGCCATGGATAAACAATGCCGATTCAAGGCGAGATGACAGCTCTACGTCGACGATTGGCGTTTATTTCATTTTCTCGATGTCGTGGTGGTCTCTTTTTAGGTTTAGGGTTATGCCCGGTCGCTCACCTGGTTGAGAAGGTTTGTTGCTGCACGAACCAGGTAGGAAGTTGATGCGAGTAGCGTGGTGTAGAAATTTTACAGTGTATTCATGATGCAAGACACCATGCATGGCATTGAAAAAAGTCCGTCTGATCGCACACTTGAAAGCCATGATTCAAATGTGAGTATTGAATGAAGGTATAACCCAGTGGAAGACTATGATCGCTGTGTGTGATTAGTATGTTACAGCTCTCTCGGTCCAAAGCAACATTGACGGCTTATAGGCCAAGGTGAAATATAAGCGGACGAGCGGCAGTGAACTTCATTTAGAGCGTATGGTTTCTGCAGTCGGTCAGGTCGCCGCCGAAGTCCGGAATAAACCATTGGCAACTGTTGGGGAATTTATACTTGTGCAGTGCGCATGATATAAGCGTTCTTCAAGATGGAACAAAAGTCTTCTAACAAAGATAAATGAATGAGTCCATGAAACCATCGTTCATCAGGACGTTGAAAATCCAGTGAGACAAGTGGTTAGTGCCCGGGATGGAGATTTTACTTATAATGAGCTCGATCTGCTTTCTTCCAACCTCGCCTACCACTTTGCTTATCTCGCCGTTGGCTCTGACACATTTGTGGTCATATGCCACCACGCTAGGGATTATCAAGGCTGCTTACACATATATTCTCCTTGAACTGTCATTCCCGCTTTCAAGAATGCAAGATACGTGCGACAAGATATTCTGGCAAGTCCAAATTCACTCCAGACAGTGGAGACGCTGGCAAAGAAAGTCATTCTGGTATCAGAAACCACCTAGGACGTACATGATGATCCCTGGGACCAGGCCCAGCTTGTCTTAGACCCACAACTATGACGATACACGTCGTGTCGGTGGACTAAGTAACTAGATATAACCCACCTGCGTCATAAAATAAACCTAAGCAAGAATCCTAGCAAGCAGAGGATCACCCACAAGGACATCCATATCCTCCAGTTTCATTGTAATATTCACTTCCCAGGGCACCGTCTCCGTCTCCGTCTCCGTCTCCGCCTTCTCCTTCCCTTCTCCCTCCTCCCTTGGTGCCTTCTCTCGAGCAGGCATGATGATGCAAGCCCTTGGAATAAGAGACAATCCAGCATCAAAGTCCACGATCTTGCCCAGGCAGTCCCCGAAATCAAGTGTGTACGAGTCGAGGTGTCGCCAAGTCGTAACGATCACATTCCCCGGCTTTGACTCAATTTTGCTCCAGTCTTCCAGGTCCGCCACTGTCGCGGAGACACTGTAAGCGAGGGACTCATTCATGGAGCTGAGCTTGCCCCGGAGCTGAAGCGCAAGCTGACTAAGGGCGAGGAGGTCTGCTTCCTCTTCCTTGTTGTCCTCCTGTAATGGCTCAGGCCGCTGGTCCTGTACAAGATGCCGTATCTCACAGTAGGCTGGGTAGTTCATGTTCCCGACAAATGTACCCGGGAGGGGAGGCTGCACGCGCGAGCGGAGATCCACTGTCAATGTAAGACGGGCGTTCTCATCATTCATCCTTCGTGTTTTCGACGGATCCTGGGCCATATCAACAGTAATCCCCAGTATCGCAGTGACTATATCATTACTAGAGATGAACCCTGAGGGCGAGAGGTGCTGCAGAAACTTGCTGCTGCAAGTCTGCTTGAGCAAAGCAATCTTCTCTGGACTGAAAGTAAACCGTCTAGTCTTAACACCAGAGGACATAGCGGCTTCCATGGCAGCCCATTGCTCCGAGGTGATATTGGGGTCGAAGAATGGCGTCGCCAGCCCCAGCGACTGTATGGTCACCTCGGTGTTGCAGCGGCAAGACCACGAGGAGATCTGGTTCCGGAGGTTGATTTCATTCTCCGCAACGCTGGCTGTTGTAATGGCCATCCCGGTAACATTGGGTGCGGATTTGGCGTTACAGCACTCGGCGAGCGCCCGTAGAATCACTCCAGCACCTGTGCCATCAAGGGCAAAATGCAGAAATGACATGACATGACCACGATGATTCTGTTTGGAAAGACGTTTGCCTGGAATCGGACAACGGGGCCTTGCTGGGACGGCGGGATAAAGCACGGCAGAGGAAGATAGGAGTTGATGGGTAGAGTGTGCGATTTGTCGTCGTGATCGAAGGATTTGACGTGCAGCATGGGAACTGCCTCCAGTGGACCGGATGGTGCGACAATATGCCCTCTGTTTTGGGGGCCGGAGGGTTCAGTGCTGTATATCACATCGCCTGCCAGCCACGGGAAGGTGGGAGACCAGTTTCTTGACGCCATCGTGTACGGTTTGAAGAGCGGTCTTTGTGTCTGGCGTGTTGAAGTACAGCATATAAGGGAGATAGAATTTGGGGAGGGTGTGGTCGAGCGGGGTGAGGGCGATGGCAGCGGGGGGTTTCGCCATGATGCAGTGTAGAGGCCAGAGAATTCGACTATTCAGGGGTATTTGACACAAACCAGGAACATCAGGAGGTGTTGGTCCAGCAGGATCAGCCTCGCTCTTTTGTAGGGACGAACTGATTAGTCACACAGCAGGGGTCCTCTATAGGATATCCTACTAAAACATCTAGTGTTTTCTTTCACTGTTTACCCAATAATCTTAGCATTACCTATTATGAACAAAAAGGAAAGAGAAATACTAGTTAGCATCATATCTCATCAATATCGCCAAGGTAAGAATAATGGGGTGATGAACTAGTATAAATTTGATTCGTGAGTATTGCCACCAAGCTAGGCTTCATCGAAGGGCCAGAGCTGGACATTCTATGGTTGAGGCAACAGCCAAAGAACATTTCAAAGGGCCATCTAGATGGGGATCCAACTCGAGAGGGAGAGGAGTTCGTGCCGGAGAAATTTTGGGATGGACGCCATCTCAACCCCGTCTTTCTGAGATTCTTCCCAGTATTGTCGATTTCCAAGCTGCGAAGTCTACAATCGAAATGATTATATCAGGCAGGGACTCTTTGACTGTTAAAATTACTCCATAGAATATACAAGGCCGGTTGGGGGATGTGTCATTGTATTGACCTTAAAACACGCCACAAGCAATGAGATGCTGCTTATTAAGCCAATGCAATAACTTCAATCTCCAAATCTGCCGGCTTCGGCAGTCCACTCACTTCGATGCTGGTTCTGGCTGGGTTGTGAGGGAAATACTCCTGGTACACTTTATTGAATTCATCATAGTCTCGATCCAGATGCACAAAGATAATCTGATCTGTCAGTACTGCACTGACATGGTAGAAATGAGTGTATCTTACATTCGCTTTGACCACCTTGTCTAATGATGATCCCGATGCTTCCAGAACGCTCTTGACATTCTGGATCATCCTGTGGCTCTTCTCCATCACCGAAGTGTGGGTCGGGAGATATTCGCCCTTGGGATTGGCAGCGACCTGGCCTGATACAAAGACGAAACCGCCCGCTTTAGCAGCAGGTGACTGAAGATCGGTTAGTTCGACCGAGTATTATTCAATTAATCTTCTACATACGTATGGCACACCCGCGCGGGCTATCACAGGTTAGTGTTGCTTTGAAGGAAGTATGTGTAGCAACTTACGAGGCGAACAGTCCTTGCCAAAGTGCGTTGTTATCTTGGGCGATGCATGCTGCGTCATGACAGAAAAGGATCTCAAAGGTGGACAGATGATGAGGGGCATCTGGCGACACCATAATTGCGGGCAAGGACGGGCCTTGGGAATGGCACGGGTGATGCTGAACATTCTCACGATACTATGATATATGATATGGAATTTAGAATGGTGAATGTTGATTTGAATGCAGAAACAACATCGCTATACATACTGTATAAATGGTCAAAGATCACCATCGGATCCCATTCTGGGGTCGGAACGCCATTCCGCTGGCTTCCCCGCGTAGATTCGGCCTCCGTAAATCTTTCAATTATGATTAGTATCTATTATCTATCATTCATCATAATATTCTATTAGAAAACCATAATATCCGACTGCAGTTGAAGTGCCCGGTTGTATTATATATTCAGACTACTATCGTGACCAGTACACCAAAAATCCCCATAACCTCATCCATTCAGGCATCATCCTATCAGAGTTACTCCTATGACTAGGTAATGTAAATTGAAAACACTTAAAACCAGGCGAGACATTGAGGACACCGGAGGACCGGTCCGACGAATGCTCTTTCCGATGTGTGCCAAGGCAATGACTATCCACTCTCGTACAGATACACCTTATGCATGCAGTCGGAAGACACAGCCGACAGTCAAGATGGGGGATAAACAACTATCTACTTGAGCCACGCAGCCACACAGTCCTTGACTCCATTCCAAAGCCACTCCTCATCCCTTGTCGCTCCATCAAAGCCATGCTCACCTTCCCTAACAACCAACTTGACGTCGAGCTCCGGATCCAACTCTTCCAGCTTCCCCTTTAATTTGTAGCTGCCTTCGATAGGGACGACAGTATCCCCAAGACCATGCAGTATGACGATGCCCCCACGTGGAAACCTTTCTCCCCTGTCCAGTCTATCCAGAGGGAAAACTCTGGGATTATCGGGTAGAAACTGGGACAGCAGGCCGTGTTGAAAGGGAGAGAACATAAGTGTCGCCCGCTCCAACCGTGGATCAGCAGAAACAACAACCTTCTTGCCAGTCTCGGCTTCGATGGCCTTGACCTTGTTCATATAATCATCGACCAGATTGCGTGGAGAAGACGGCATGTTGAAAATGACCTTTTCGAATTGTCCGGTGTAATGCGGTGCTTTCAAATCCAGCGAGGGATATGCTGCTGTCACGGCTCTAATTTTGTCGGGATGGTTCAAGGCGATCTGGATACTCAGATAGCCTCCAGCACTATCTCCACCAGTGAGGATCCGATCCAAGTCTGCCTTGAGAGTGCCGCTGGTCTTTTCCTCCAGGAAGGACCCTAATGACTGCCGTATCCAATTCCAATGATCTTAAATGTCCTCAAGGGTATCTTCGATCGATGACTCTGGCAAAAGTCGGTAATTAGGGCTGATGATAATGGCACCGTAGCGTTCTGCCAGTTCGATATACCACGGGTTGAAAAAGCCTGGGAAAAGACTGGAGCCGCTGAAAAAACCACCACCATGATAGCGCAGAAGAACTGGGCGGGGAGTTGATGAAGTGAGGCTCTTGGGATAGAGCACATCGGTGGTTATCTCGTGGTCATTGACGGTTTTGTATGTCGTCGTTAGAATGTTGAGGTTTGCGAATCGGGATGTGTCAAGGGGATTGAAAAAGTCCATATTGACCCATTTGTCGAATCCAGACAGTCAAAACAAGTGGATGAATATCTTCTGTTTTAATTCCAAAGACGAAAACATCTGGATTGCCTGTTTTGGCGAAGACAAGGGTCGGGTGGGCCCTGATGCCTCGTATAGGTGGATACTACTTCTGGCCAATGGCAGCACCGAACAGCTTCTGCCTAAAGACTAAACGATTAGTAAACATCATCTTCAGCTGCTTTTGTGCATAATAGATGCACAATGGAAACATAAAACAAAAGGCAGCAGAGTCAAATTCCGTCGAGAGATGATCAAATAATCCAACCGTGGCGGGGCTCGTCTTGTCCATCAAATCTTGATCCTCGAATGGCAGGGATTGTCGATCCTGATGACACTGTGGGCCGATCGTTCAGCTCGGCTCAGCCGCACCCACACGCAAATATAAAGACATGTGTCTGCCAGAAAAAAGAATCATCAGCAAGACAAACAGTATAGACCAACATGGCCACTCAACCCAGCCGCTTCGATCTCCCCGGCCATACCTTGCCGTTGAACTTCAAACCGGCAGTAAGTCTCCTCACTCGTTTATAGAGTGGCCGACTGACTCGTCCAGGGAGGGCTGTTTCCCAATGCACTTGACTACAGCGATGTTGAGAATCGCACCGTCGAGTAAGAACTACCATATTTCCCTCTATGTCTTGTATTAACCAGTCGTAGGGCCATCTACACCCGTCCAGAGCTTGTGATGATGCAAATCATGGGCGCCATTATGGACAAGCCGAACTGGGAACAAAAGGTACGTTCGTTTCTCATCATTTCAGGATCAGCAACTCATCCACTCAGGTATTCGACAATACCATCACATCCAAATGGCGCGATGAGATGGCCAACGGGAGCGAGGACGTCACTCCCAAGATGATCGACTGGATCCTGCAGGAACTGAAATGCAAAGCAGAGATTCTGCAGAAAGATGGCCTGGTCCGTGTGTTTGACCATGGAATTGTCACGTCGGAGGAAGCGATTCCATCTGAGTTGCAGCGCGACCTGAAGGATGCCGTTCGTCCTCTGGAAGATGTCCCAGAAACAGAAAAAGATTACCATCCCGGATCGGACAACAAAGTTGTCGACTTGGTGCACCCCTCGCTGTTCCCAGTGATTTATGGAAAAAGCAGAATTCTCACAGACAGAACGACGGATCGTGACAGCTGCCTGGCTAGCATCGCGCAGGGAGAGACTCTTGCAGTGCCCCCGGAAGACCAAACAAATATCCCCGAGTATGGCCAGCATCAATTCGACTTTGAAAGGGAGGACTACCAGGCGAAACGGCCGTACAGCCGCAAGTTCCAGTGGCTGCCGTGTGATGTTGCCTTTACAGACGACGATGGCTGTCGCGTTACATCGTATATCAACAACCTGCATCCACGTCGCCACGAGAAGCTCTACACAGTCATTGAAAAGGTTCTCGCCAGGACAATTCCACTGTGGAACGAGACTCTCAGCCCCGTGAAAACGGAGACCCCCAGAATTCCGTATCCAGCGGTTGTATATGACCCAACCGAGCAGGAGCCCCAGCCAGCAAATGAAGCCGAGGCGGAGAGCGACGCGTTCTGCGAGAGACTCGACGAATGGGAGAAGAACCGCACCATCTTGATGCCGGAGCCAGGCGACTTTTCGGCATCCAAGATTCTTCCTGCCGAGCGTCTCAATCTCCGCGAGAAGTTTGGCGATAAGGGTTTGCAAGTGATTGTCAAATTGGCGACGATTGAGTTGAGCCCTGAAAAGCCCGAGTACGGAGGCGGATCGTGGCATGTCGAAGGGCAGCTGGTATGTTATTCAGTCCATATTCGAAAACACCGACTGATCTGTATAGAACGAGCACATCTGCGCCACGGCCATCTACTACTACGACAGCGAGAACATCACCAACAACACCCTCGCCTTCCGCCACCGCGCCGACTCGCAGTATGTCCAGCAGGTCGATTACCCTCAGAACAGAAACGAGTATCTCTACAAGGTGTTTGGTTTTCCGCCGGAGGTTGAGGTGTGGTACGATACCCAGGTTACGCAGAATCTGGGGCGTGTGTCGACCCATCAGGGCCGTCTGCTCACCTTCCCCAACACCATGCAGCACCAGGTGTCGCCCTTTTCCCTGGCAGACTCATCGAAGCCAGGCCACCGCAAGATCCTGGCATTCTTCCTGGTGGATCCGAATCTGCGTGTCATTTCCTCGGCCAACATTCCTCCCCAGAGTGCGGATTGGGCTGAGGGCAATGGCGATTCGCTGATGACCCTCGACCAGGCCAAGGAACACCGACTGGAGTTGATGGAGGAGCGAAAGACAGCAACAGTGCAGACAAATGGAATCTTTGAGACGGGTGAATTTGGATTGTGCGAGCATTGATCTGCGTGTTGAGATGGAAGTAAATACATTTATAGCAATAGTCTAATATTTATTGTCCGCCATATTGGGCAAAACCGACGATCCGGTGGGTTAAGCGCCCCTAGCCCAGTGCCAAGATTAATTCGAATCCAAATGGTCATTGGGCGCTCAGCCCGTGCGCAGCCAACACTTTCCAAGCCAACGTGATATAAATACTACGGCCTTGTCCATCCTCGATCGATAAGTTTTTTTGGTACGGCAGCAACTGACTGCACATCTATATATAAAACCCACGGGAAAAGGTCTGATATTGCTTTTTCATTCCTTTTTTGCACTTGCCATCCATGATTGACCATTTATTAGTGATCACCATGCCAACCAAAGCATACATTGCTGTCTATATTGGCGACCCGGTTGATTTCACAAAATATCGTCATACAGCCCTTTTTTTCGAATTTCCTTCCTATTCACTCCTCATGCATATCACTGGGGCCCAGGGCTTCTTTGAATTTCAGAAACAGGAGGATTACGACCCCAGAAACAGCCGTAAACTCGCAAGTCTGATCAAAGTGGATGACATCTCAGACTCATTCACACCGACCTCTATCGAATCAATCGTTTCCACAACCCCGATCAGAAATGGGCGTGCAGACAGAGATTGGAATTGTCACAACTGGGTGGGAGAGGCTCTTAATCGATTAATAGAAGCTGGTTCCTTGGAATTCTCAAAGCGAGAAGCGGCAGTCGATAAAATGATAGATATATGTATGGAAGCTCGCCATGAAGAATAAACAGCGGTATGTCTTGTATTAAGGCGGCTACGAGGACGAAGTAAGCCAATTGGCACTTCTTTAGATTCATTCTCTACCCAGGCAAGCAGCCAATATACTTCAGCTTCGAGGACAGGATACAGCGATCTTGAAATGTTTCTGTGGTCATACTTGTGAATGTTACGTCGGTTAGTCGAATTATGATGACATTGGAATACCATTAAACCTTTCATTATCTGCACACTAGGACCGGAATTTCTCTCAGGTTCGTAGCATGAAATTAAGAAAGGTCATACCAATATACTCCTTTTCGTACCGAGGCGGAAGAATTTGGGAGAGATATTCTGGCCAATCTGGCACGGAATTCAACTCGCGCATTGCCTTGACGTATTCCCAATATTCAGGGTACCATCCAGAGTCCTCCCAGTCAATGATGGCCGTCACATGGCCTTGGTCATCAACAAGTACGTTGCGAGGTGCGAAGTCGGCATGCGTGAAAACAATTTCATGGTCATTATCAAGAGCATGCTTTGCATAATGTCGCAAAAGGTCTGGTATAGATCGAGCAATGTCTCCCAATAGAAATTCATTGAATTGCTGCTCTGTGTCGAATGGGCCCCCGACAAGAGGCCCATATTTGCCTGCTATCACTGGCCCACGATCCAATGCGCCAATATAAGATCCTTTCAACTGGCGGAGTTCACACATGTAACCACGTAGCTCTTCCGTTACACAGGCCTTTTGGTTCGAATCCATATTCTCCCAGGCATCTTCGAGTGTCTTGCCAGGCACAAAGTCCATCACAATTTCAGTGACTCTTCCATCTTGCCATCGGACATCGTGTACGTTCGGCACGGGTATTGAGGTATTGGCAGCGATGAACCGGAGGGTCTCAGCTTCGTGGACACGCAGGTTTGGGCCATCCTTGATGACTTTGTCGCCGATTTTGGTTACTTTGCGCCTGGCTAGAGAGTGAAGAACGTCGCCCTCTGGGATTGTTACAATTGACGTCAGCTTGAGGCAGTGTTATAAGAGCGGTATAGATATTTTACCGGCTTTGGACATCATGAATAGAGTAAAGTATGTCTTGACAGATTCATGGCGAGCCTTGAATTGGCCAAGTCCGCGCCGTGGCAGATGATAAGAGGAGAAGAGGAGAAGAGGGGAGAAGGAGAGGGTGAGGGGAAACAAATACGGCAAACCAGAACAGCCAAAGGTGCGGTCTGCATCTTATCTTATCTGCTTCTCCAAGTAGCCATGAGGGCATAGGGCATAGGGCACAGGGCTGGGTTGTCTATTCAAACGGAAATGGCTGCTGCAATGATGCTACCCTTCGAACCATCCTGTCTCATCTAATTATACAGCCAGGAATCAGGGCCAACGGGTGGATCACGGACAAACGAGTTTCATCAGTTGGATAGGGATATGTAGTTATTCGGCGGTATCGAGTATTCAAGACGATTTCCTCCTAAACTGAGATCGACTCATCCCCAGTGGATTTCTTATCAATCGCGTCTACCTGAATCAGTCATTGACTATCTCCTCCTCCTGATTCATCTTCCGTGCTAGTACCATCGATCAACTGTTGATATTTCTGTCTTCATAACACCATTACCGCCTCAATTTCCGAAGGTTCCTCTTTTTCACCAACAACTATGCCATTTATTGAACTATGCTACCTACTTACTGCCAAGATGATCGTCGATGAAACAGGGTCGACTTATCAATCTCCGGCACTACTACCCGTGCCAGACTAGACCCTGCATGTAGGCTATGACGGCCGATGGAGGCGTACTATGGCCCGTCTTTATGTCGGCATTGACCCGGTTTCCACATCACCATCTTATATAAACAGGTAATCCGCATCAGGAATAATCACCATCATCCTCTACCATCCTGCATCGAAATGGCTCTTCTCCGTACCATCTGCGCTGCCACTGCCCTGCTGGGCGTCTGCCATGCTGCTGCCCTCCCCGCCAACGTCCAGCGGCTAGAGAACTGGCTGAATGACATCGCCCCCAGTGCCATCCCCATCAACCCCTCCGCTACTCCCTCCGTGATTCCATCCATCCTTCCCTTCTCTTCAAGCCCCCCAGCTTCGCCAAGCGCTGTGTCCCCGAATACCCAACCTCCTGTGGTTCCGGATATGTCAAACGAGACATCCCTGAGAAGCGATGCGTGCTCGACGACCAACATCTTGTGACTCTGGCTCCATCAAAGACGATGTTCCTGTGAAGCGCTGTGTTCCTGATGATCCGATTTCCTGCGGCTCTGGATCGGTCTAATTGGCCATGGCTAATATAGGAAACGGCAGATATGATGTTATGGGTGGTATTGTTAACATGTTATAAATTGTTCTATACATGGCTATGTGACATCCAGTAAAGTACATGAAGTAATTATTATCCTCCATCGATTATATTATCTTCTATTTTAACAAGCGAGTTCCTGTTTGGGTTAGTATAAATCATTCTGTATAGCTGGATACGACTCACGCTTGCTAATTTACTGTTTGCGCGAATTCGTGGTCCATACAAGACCAAAACCCATGGAACCAGGGTAAGAAGAGTGCCCTATCACTGTTAATATACTTCATGCACACGAGATAAACAACTTACAATCCCTCCAAGAAGACTGGACGCACCAGGAAAGCCGAGTTTGATAAACATCGGATTGGCAACAAGCAGAAAGACACCACCAAGCAGATTCCGGCCTATGTCATGTTAGAAATCACTCTAATATACAAGATGAAAACATACAGCAAGACTGCGCGGCAATGGCAGAGCTCGCATAGCGATGGTATGTATCAGCGAGATAGTTGAACACGGCCAGATACACCGAGAAGATGCCCATCGTGGCGCATCCCAGGCCGAGTGTAGGCACAATCCAGTGAATCGAGGGAGACGAAGTCCATCCAAACCAGAATAGGCCGATGGGCATGAGAACTGCCTCTCCACAGACAAAGTACAGTCTGGCCTCGGCTGTTTTGGGCAGGATCCCAAAGTGAGCGGCAACCTTCTCCTGGTAGATGCTGGCGACGGTGATGATGATGACTCCCACACAGATTGCTGTTTCATATTAGCCGAGGTCCATACAAGAAACACTCCCACCCACCCGTGTAGACCGCCCCGCTTTCCTGAATGTTGAAGCCATGATTAGTGCGAAACACCAACGGGACAGAGCTGAACTGCAGATAGAGAACAGCCCAGCTGAAGGCGGCCCAGAGCGAGAAGAAGAAGACGACTGGTTCGGTGACGAGCATGCCTAGGGGTATAAGTAGGATGCAGCTGCACCAGATGGGATGGACTCACGGAAAGGGCGGTAGCACGAGACACCAACCATCTGGACGAGAGAGCTTCGATCCTCGTCGCTTTGAACCTTCCATCGGATGCGCTGGATTTCTTTGCCTTTGGTGATGACGCCAAAGTGCCCTGCCATCTCGAGGCGTTCGTAGTATCGGTTCAGGACATAGGCTTTCTTGCTGAGAAGAACACTGCCACGCGTCTCTTTGAAGCAGAGAACGATGAGAATGACAAAGGCACCAGCCACAAAGGCATGGGAATAGTAGATCCAGCGCCAGTTGGTGTGGTGGACAATGACACTCGAGATCAGCGGTGCGAGGCCAGTGCCGAAGATGGCAGCCCCAGAGAACATGGCCATCGGCGTGTTTCGATCCTCTGCTTCGTAGAAATCGCTGATGACGCCGCCTACCATGGTGGCGAATGATGCTATTGACATTAGCATGCGTATCACATCGATGGAGGATCGCTTACATGCACCGACGCCCTGGAATAGACGGGCAACGAGGAGCCCTGCAAAGGAACGTGTTCCTCCACAAGCCACCATACAAGCTATCTCTATTAGTATATTGTTCTATTACAAGATAGATAGATCCTACCGGTAAACACAATGCCACTTCCGATGAACACCGGTCGCCTTCCATTGATTTCTGAAAATGGTGCCAGCACCATCGGAGCCAGAGCAAAGCCTACGCAGAAGACGGTGACGCCCAGATTGTATACAACCTCACTGATCCCCCATTTCTTGGTCAGCTCGGCTGATGCTGGACTGATCTCGCCCGCTGAATATCCAGCGATCGCGGTCGAGCAGCAGGAGATCCAGGTCATCAGGGTCTTGCGCCAGTTTGGCCAGAGAAAATGGAGACGTGTATTCTTTCAGATTGGGGGCTTTCGGGGCTGAAAGCTGGCCAGGAGCAGGAGGGGATGTGATCGATGGAGTGGGAAGAGGCGTGTCGAGTTCGAGATAGCGATACTGGATCTTCTGGGTCGATGGATCCTTCTCGTTCATCTCCAATTGCATTCCCAGATCCTCGGTGGAGTAAAGCGGAGTATCTTGGATCTGACGGCTCGACATGTCGCTGGATCTCAGACACTTTGCTGTCAATAGCGTGAGTGGAGTTTGGCAGCCAAATCAATTTATAGGATCGACCGTCTTTGTTTGGCATACCATAATTAGGTTTGACTGGAAGGGATGCGGCTGGGCGTGAGACATGGCGATTCTGGGATTTAGATCGGCCTCGAGTTGTCATGAGCTGACGACACTCGGAAAGGTTATACAAAGCCGTGGAAGATCCCTTTCTGGCAGAAGGACAATATTGCCATTTTGAACATGGAAGTGTAGATATACAAATGGACTTTTTGGTCGCCAAGAACACCTTGCAGGTTGATTGTACGAAGTTGGATAGTCGTAGAGATGGAATATCATGTGTATATTCTAGAACATGCCATCTTCTATGCTATATCAACATTGAGGCTCATGAGTCTATAGACATACATACATATAGATATCCATCGAGAATGACGGGTCATTTTTCTACGCTTTGGAAGTTTATGACTTTCTCCATCCAGCACAAGCAAAGTATCACGGGCCGGTCCGATTCCACAACAAACCTACACCATGAGAGTTGCATCAATAGAGTTGGTGAAAGGTAAAATAGGTTGATAAAGACAGTACGGTGGGTTACTGGTGTTATATGGCACCAGCGATTGGCATGATGTCATTGAATACACACTGATCTCCAGTGGATCTTCATAATTGCCTGATTTGGCATACTTGGATCTTCGCGATGACACCATCTTGTCAGCTTGTATGACATTGGCAACCACCGTGAGACGTCAGCAACTACATTTCCCAACCAGTTAGACGGCCTGCTCTGGCATGTTCTAACTCTTCTCTATTTGACTGGTTCACAACATCGCCGGTTGAGCACCTCATCTCAGCTCGCCATGTCCTGCCAAGCAACAGGCGGTCAAATCGTGTAATTCCAAAAAGCCAACTTCCTCGCTGGACATCCCAGTTTGATAAAGCCAAGAGCTCTCCAGCGAGGGAGGGAGGGCTATGGTTCCATCGTCCGTCCTGTCCGTCTGTTCCATTCCGCCATCTGCAAGGGACGGCGGACCGCGATCCACTGCGATTTGCTCCCCCAAGACATGCATACCGGTCTCTCCGGGGGGAAATGAGATCAATGGCGCTATTTGTGCGCCCATCGAGCGGCTGAGTTGACGTGGGCTGACGAGACGAAGGGATGGCTTCAGGGTCGGTTTCATCAGGGCGCGGCATGTGACGACAGTGGTGATGCCAGACACGCAGACGCAGTCCATGAGGCTTACGCGTTTAAATGCCCCTGGTCTTGGTGTTTCGAGATCCACACGTGCATCGCAGGCGCATCTGAGGCTGGCACGAGGCGGTTTCTGCTGCATTTGCGAATATTGCAGCCCCGGACCAAGAATAAGCGGTATTCTAGGAGTCTTCTACACACCCCTTTGGGTTCTATCGGATGCAAGGGATCTGGGCAATTAGCAAGAGCCAAGAACAACCTCCAGCCAAGAGACGAGTAGATCAGTTCATCTCCAGCTGTCACCATCTCGATTGACACGGAGAGAGTCTCGTCCGGAGGCCTATATATACCCATCCAATCCGGCCGTACTGTCTCAAACATCAATCGCATTCACTCTTTTGAATATTCCATCCTTATATCCACTTCCACCCTCTCATGTCTTTGAAAATGCCCCAATTTGTCCCCCCTTCCCCGGAAGATGTCGTGATTGTCGGTGGTGGTGCCAGTGGTCTGGCCGTTGTTCTCCAGCTGGTTGAGCGTCTTCGAAATGGAAAGACCGTGAAGAAAGTGACGCTCGTCGATAAGAACAGCATTGCTGGTCCTGGACTGGCCTATTCCCAGGACTGCGCCGGTACTATCCTCAACATGCCCAAGCAGACCATGGGCCTCTTTGCCAACAACCAAAACCACTTTAACGAATGGCGTCAAGATCCAAATCTGGATCTATACCCCGCACGAACAACATATGGCGAGTATCTTCAGGCCATGTGGACCAAGACCGTCCAAGACGCCGAGCAAATGGGCGCCAGGTTCTCCTTTATCGCCGATGAGGTCGACGATATCGACCGTCTCGACGATGGCACATTCTCTCTCAGCTTCATGGGCAAGACAAAGAAGATGTCTGCTCGGAATGTCGTGCTGGCCATTGGCAACTTCACCTCTGTCGTCAACACTCATCTGCTCAACATCCCCGGCTTCTTCCCCTCGCCCTGGCCTACAACCGGATTGAAGACCATCCCAACAGACGCCCCCGTCATCATCATTGGATCCCGTCTGTCTGCTATCGATGCTGCGACGAACCTCCAAAGCAATGGCCACCAGGGCTCCATCACCTTCATGTCACGCAGTGGCTGTCTGCCCAAAGTACAAGGCCCTGCCATTCCCTTTCCCCGTCGCCACAACCTCTACACCACCGCCAGACATGCGCAGGCCCAGGCCGACAATGGAGGCTCATTAGCCCGAATCATCAGCGATGTCATGGAGGAGATTTCCCAAGTCACCGGCAACGACTGGAGATGGCTGTTGCAGACACACGAATGCCCTCTCGAAGAGTTTGAAGCCGATCTTGAATCTGCCCGAGCCGGTACTGTGGAATGGCAGACGGTTCTGAAGGCCACAGCTCCCATCGTGGAGCGATACTGGCGCTCGCTGGAGACTCACGATAAGAAGCTGTTCATGGACAAGTTCTACAGTTCCTGGATGCGATACCGTCACGGAACGCCTATCCAGAATGCAGAGAAGATCCTCAGGATGATGAAGAAAGACCAGCTAAACGTCGTCAAAGGCAAGGATGTCCAGTGGAATGGCGAGACCTTCATCGCAAAGACTTCCTCTGGTGACATCAAAGCGCCGTATGTCATCGAGGCCACTGGCCAGGAATGCCGTGTCGCTCAGATGCCATCGCCATTGATCCAATCTACCCTTCGAAAAGGCCTCGCCACTCCCCATCCATTCGGCGGTCTTGAAGTCGACTTCGACAACCTCCGAGCCTCTCCCGGCCTGTACGCCATCGGATCTCTCACCCAGGGTACTCACTTCTACGTCAGCTCGGTCGACCGCATCGCAGATCATGCCCGACGGATGGCTGATGAGCTGACCGGAGAGCCTCTGGCACGGTCCATGCACGTTGCTCTTTTCCTCGGTGGCGATGCATTCTCCCATCTCATGGCCAGCAAGTTGGTTCCCCAGATCCTCGCTGAAGGCCACATGCCGTTTGTCTTCCTGTTGCCCTCAAACAAGTCCAGCACAAAGAACTCGTCCTTCCGTGAGCATCAACTCGCCTTTTTGGAGCAGTCTCTTATGAAGCAGCACGTCATCCCCTTCTTGAATGATACCCCAGGGAAGAACGCTGCCCATCTCACTGTCGAGAAGCTAAAGTCCACCTATGGCATTCTCGTCCAAGAAGTTGATGATCGTGTTTCGGCCACTCTGGAGAAGCATCATGTGGATGTCGGTCTATCTCTGCAGTGCACCCACAGCCAGACCCTGCCAAAGGACATCGTCAACTACTTCTCCTCGTCGCGAAGACTTCTCAATGTTCATCTTACCGTTCCACCCACCATCACCTCTTCGTCCAAGCAGCCAACTGAGTCCTCCCCATACTGTCTGCACGACGTCCATGACCACTGTGATCAGATCCAGAAGGATCTCAGGTCACTTTCCTTGGAGTACTCCAAGCCGATGCTGCACTACAAGAACGACACTTTTGCCTCTGCCGTGGAGTTGGCCATGAAGGCAATCGACCATGTCTCTCGCGGAAAGGAGATTCCAGAGACATTGAAGCCAAAGCAAGCCAAGCAGAATGGATCTGTAAAGGAGACTGGAAAGGTCCAGGCCAATGGCTCCACCGCAGCAGACGTTGAGAGCCTGGTCAACATCATCGTCAAGTCGTATGCATCGCCTGAGGAGCAAGGGATCTTCCACGCATATCTGTCGAAAGTTGTCAAGGAGTGGCACGAAGAGAGTTGTCGAGGGAACTGTGTGATGCAAAAAGTCGTTGTTTGATTGTTTGATATTCCAGTTTATTTATATTTATATTCCTTTTGTTTGGGATACCTAGTCTGATGATAATGAGTGCGATTACTATTAATCTCATATAAATATGGCAGTTAAATATGTTATGAATGATATTTTCTATTAATATTACATATATCTGTTTCAATATAGGACTAATGGTAGATCTTCGGAATTATAGAGAAGCATGGAGAATTATTAGCATTACATGCACTAGACCAATATATTAGTTACCCAATATCAAATATTATCGTAGGAAAGGTATTGGTCAATGATGTAGCCAGATTACACTATCTATATATAACCATCTTAAGGAATATCTGACTTATATATAAACCTATAGATCCATGCCAACGTCCCATCTACGACATATATTTCGACTGGTCTATATTATCCTGGTCATAGAGATCTTCACACAATAGCGACGTACCTGATGAGTTTGCTAGGCTGATATAATAGTGACTGTATAGTTTGGTGTTGAAAATGCCATGATATGTATCACGCATCTCACTGGTATTCCACTGGCATACGAAATACTATTCCTGTGAATACATCATTCCTGTCGTAGAGAATTCAGATATTGTAGTGTTGTCAAGACATGATTCTATATTTTGACTATGTATGAGGTAACTTATATCGAAAGGCCTGTACAGGTCTACGGTATCTACTATGTTAAATGTCACTACCAATGTAGTCATAAATTAGAAGGTAGAGAACTTGATTGACGAGCTTTCTTGGCTGCTACCCATACATAATTCGTAATCTGTCATGTCCTCAATAATATCCACGATCGCAACGTATTCACAGAATGTTCTCAAAGTAGGTGGTCATCAGGTCCTCCTTGACGGGGACGGCAACAGCCTTGAGGGCCTTGTGGGCCTCGCAGTCGGTGTCATAGTACTTCATGTCGTCCAGCGAGTCGAAGGTCATCTTGACCGACAGGTTCCAGCCCTGGTTGCGAGCATCGTCGTACGAGGCGCCGACGGAGGCGTTTCTGATGTAGGGCTTGCCGTCCTGAAGGGTCAGTAGGTATATATTGTAGACGAGAATGGAGCATACCTTGGTGGCAGTCTTGGCCAGGACCTTGAACTGCTCGAGGACCTTGGAGCGGTCGTCGTTGGAGGGGATCTTCATGAGGGTAACACGTTCGATGGCAGGCATTTTGGCGGTTGTTGGTTGTTTGGTTGGTTGGAAGTGATTGAAGGAAGAGATGGGAGATGATGATGGAGCAATTCTGTCGACGAGGAGGGCCTTTAAATAATCATCCAGGCGCTCATCTGGCTGATAAGAATGACTATATTCGTATACAGTGATATCATAGATAATGATTGTCGCCAGCTCAGTCGATGGCACACGAATACAGAATGCACATCCAACTCATCCAAGCCAGGTGGCTGATGCCAAGCAGAGGCATTCTAGTGACCTCACTGGCCTTGACTGTCCTGCGTGTGGGAATGAGTTGTCGTCGAAAGCAAGGAGATAGCGAGTGCATTTCCCTTCGAGTCGTTGTGAATCCCGCCCCTCCAGTGCATGCAGGCTGTATGCACGAGCTAGACTTGCATCAATGATTATGCAAGGCATTAATTAACGGTGTATCTGGCTTGGTCAGAGTTAAAGGTGTAGAGTGAGGAGAAGTTGAAACAGACGAGTCGATCATTCTGGAGAAAAGATCCCCAGCTTGGCAGGATGTCGTTGGTGGAGCCGGAATCTTGATGATCATCCTGGATAGGAATATGCAGTGACACTCGGGCCAAGAATGGCATGCATCTTGCGCAGGATATTACATCACGCTGCAGATCACCAAGTCTGGAACGAAGGGGGTTGTCTAAAATAATGTCGATCGCGTCGAATCTTGTTTTGTCAACAGGTGCATCCAGCGGTGTATATATACCCAACGACTGTGATTTCTAGCAGAAGCGATATAGACACATCCATAGATCTTGATTAGATCATGATCAGCCGAATATTATATCACACTGGCCTGATTAGACAATCGGGGTTTATTATCAGACCCGGAATGGACGTATCCACTTGATTCAGATTATACGGCTTTATTGCATTGAGATGAGGACAAGCTTGTCCCAGTTATCTCAGCTGTAGAGTAGCATTATTGCATATGATATTTGCAAGTGGAATCATGGAGTATCATTATATTATGCATTTAGTAATAGCATGTTATAGGCTTTGATCCCCGTAATGCATGCACAGTCATCAAGTATATATGCCTAAGGTGAAGACAATATGCCCAACACAAGTCATGCGATGGTATGGAGTCAGGCTCTGGTGAGTTTTATCAGTTAATCATAAGGCCAGAGTTAAATCCATTGAAAATCTATTATTGTCCCCAGACATTATGTCATCCATACAATTGTTTCCGAATGCGGAAATATTGTCTACTTCAGGTCAAGTAATCGGATTGTAAACGTCATATCGAATCCATGATTCACCTATAACCGACTGCATCCTAATTCAAATTCAAATCCAGGCGCTTGTAGGGGTTGCCCACTTCAGTCGACAGATCAGGCACGGTGCCCGGGATATAGTGAGGCGTTCCCTTTTCGCCGCCTGGCACCAGCCCCGGTTTCTTTCCCAGGTCCTTGTTGATCTTCTCGCGCCGGGCGAGCTCTTTCTCCAGTTCTTGCTTCCAGTTTATGTTGTTTTTGTCCTTTTGCCCATATTTGTCACTCCAGATTTTGCCAAAGATTTCTACAAAACGGTCAACATCGGAAGGAGCACCAGCAGGGAAATACTTACGGACGGTTTCATGCTGGACAGGCTTCGTGGCCGGTGAAAGCGAGGATCCCAAGTTGTAGATGAAGTGCCACTTCATGCGTTTGTCGAGCGTGTCCCAATGCTCCCTGCACTGCTTGTAGTCGACATCTTCCACCGTGCTCCGGTATCTCATCACCTCGCCCTGCCACTTGAGATAGCTGATGTTGTAGTGGTCGGGGGTCTTGAGCGTCTTGAGTACGCTGCCGAGATAGTTCGGCACGTGGCCATAGTTGGTCATGTTGTAAGCGCCGTTTCGCCTGGTGGGATCGTAGACATACGAGCAAGCCTTGTTGGGCGGCAGCTGGTCATGGTTGGCTCCCAGGCGGTATCGCTGCGAGTCTCCATACGAGAGAAGACGGATTTGGAGCACTGCACCGTTAGAGGAGAAGATAAATAGGAGAGGCGGACATACGAGGATCAGGAGAGATATCCCAGCCAGGCACAATGTTGGCCGGCGTGAACGCAGCCTGTTCGATCTGGGTAAAGTAGTTCTGGGGCACTTCGTTCAGCGTGATCTTGCCAAACTCGGTCCACGGGCAGTCCGTTTCGGGCACGACTTTGGTGGCATCGAAAACATCGATCGACGTCTTGGCCGGATCCAAGATCTGGGCATAGACCTTCCACGTGGGATGTGGTCCATTCTGGGTCTCCTCATACAGCCGGCGGGTCAGGTAGTCCGGGTCTTTGCCCACGTTGGCGGTTGCTTCGTCGAGGGTGAAGTAGTCTCTTTCCGGGTCGATTGGCGGATCAGGCAGCATCTTGATTCTCACCAGATGGTGGTCCCATTCGGTGTCCTGGACATGTCAGTCGATTCAATCATACGGTGGAGAGAACTGACATTCTTCTTCTTGGTAAAGGTGTAGGTGTTGATGCTGGCAATCAGCAGGCGAGAGTAGGAGGAGGGGGTCCCTTCATCGGTGAGGTTTCGCATCAAGGCATTGTACACTTCGATGTTGTTGTTGAAGAAGCTGATCATTAGCATGGTCCATATATCCAGAAGGTCTATCTTACTCCCATGTCTAGGATTGTTAGCAGTGATCAACAAGTATAAGAGAAGACATACCATATTCGCATCCAGCAAGTTGGTGGCAGGATCACGCTTCTTTGCGTGTACCAGAGAGGCAAACTTGGCCGGGTCTCTGATGTTGAACACTTCCTATAGTCCGTTAGCTGATGAAGCTATACAGACAATCCATAACTCACCGGGTTGAGGAAGACCCAGTCGAGATTGCCCTCTTCGGTATAGAGCTTAAAGGCACAGCCCTTGCCATCTCGAACGGTGTCTGGATAGCCAGACTCACCAGCGATGGTCGAGAACCGAGACAGCAGCCTGGTCTTCTTGGGCTTGCCGTGGGAGTCGGGCTGGAGGAAGTTGGCGTCGGTGTATTTCTTGATCCAGTCTTGGTTGGTGGTTTCGAACTCTCCAAACACACCGACTCCTTTGGCATGGACGACTCTATGCTGATCAGTATCTGCTGTTGTAACTGATGATGGGGCTTACCGTTCGGGGATTCTCTCGCGACTGACGTGAACAACCGACTCAACTGTGTTGAGATCCTGGATGAGCTGAGAGCCATAGCGGCTGTTGTTCACCTTCTTGTCGACCCTTTCAGCCAGCAACGGATGCTCCACGGGGCAGCCTGAGATCATGAGATATAGAACTATGAAGCAGTTGGATAGACGTACCGTTGGGCATGGTAAAGTAGTTTCTGCTTTCGGGAGGAGGGGGGATCCGTCCTCCCACTGGACAGCCAGCAGAGGTTTCTATAGAGCATTAGAGATGTTCAGTCTGGAGGAAGGGCTTCCCACCTTGCTGAGTGCCCTGGGGCCTTGGTTGGGATGTCATCTTGATTGAACTGTTCTCTTGTTCTGTTGTCTTTGTTGTTCTGTTGTTCTCTGCTTGTACTGTGATTCTTCTCGTTCAACGCCACCAATTTATATCCATCCAGTCTCGATGACGCACCCTCTGGCCTCGATGAAACCGTCCATTCTGCACTTGTTCAAACCCCTCAGTTGACCAATACTCACAGCCAGACGCACCGCTGCCTAATCTCAGACTTGAAAGGCAAACCCGTAAACAGCGATTCGAAGCGTTCAACAGGATGAACATCGCCAAACCAAGAATGGATCGGCTGTCCAGTTCGTCAACCGGATAAACAGCCTATCATGGCGTCTGGTTTATTCAGTCCGAGAGTCCCTTGCATGCATTCAATGCTGCATGTAACACAGATGGCGGGGTATGCAGCTTCAGCCAGCCACACAGAGAGAGGAGAATACCGAGTCGACGCGTCATAAGAATTACAACCACTGTTATTGGAGGGGCTGTGGATAATGCTGAAGAGAAGAATACGACGGGTCGCTTTGCAACCCACGGATATTGATGGTCTACTCATGGTATACTCACGGTGTGCTCAGAGGATATGATACGTCGCATGAATGATCGCCGGTCAAGCAACGGATGAAGCCGTGGGAATGCTCCACCCGGATGAAGGAGAAGGTGAGCCGAGTGTCTCAGTTGGCTGCCTTCATTCTTGACATCATCTCTTCAGCGGATATGGATTTCCTGATTGACAGAAGCCAGTCTTGGATGACACTGTTTACGGCAAATCATGTATTCCAACTCGCGGATGCATTCATACGATGACACTTTTGATACTTGTCGACCGTGGAAACTCGGCTGAAAACATCCTGCCTCGATGGATCATAGATCCACATAACAATCGGGCCGTGGTTTGACGTCAACCGGAAAATGAACTCCTGTCTGTGATGGCAGCCTCTTCTCAGGCAATGAGTTCATTCGGTGACTCTGAGATGAAACCGTTTGCAGAATGTACATACTTGTATAGTCTCAGTGGAGTTAATCGAGACTCGTTGAATCATAATGCAACCTCATCGCTTTCTTCGACGTCACGAAGAATGGCATTATCCTCTCTTCCTCAAGTATAAAGCATCTCACGAGGTGCACCGATGCCTTGTCATCTTCAACCATCATGAAGTACACCATCAGCATCGCCCTTTTGGGCTCTCTCGCACTCGGCCACTGCGCCCAACGGCCTCTCCCCGGCAGTGGATGGCGAACTCAGGGATCACCGTCTGATAATCCTCACGACATCACGCCTGGTGTCATTAGCGATCCTCTCCTGGTCAAAGACAAGGTCTACGACTTTGTCATTGCCGGCGGTGGTCTGACTGGCCTCACTCTCGCTGCGAAACTGCTCGAATCCGACACCCTGGACAGAGATACCACCGTCCTGGTCATCGAGAGTGGCTTCTATGGCTCTGAATACGGGCCCATCATCGACGATCTCAACACATACGGCCAGATCTTCGGCAGCTCCGTCGACCATGCCTTTGAGACCAACCCCCAAAAGGCCCACAACCGCGTCGAGATCATCCGATCGGGCAACGGGCTGGGTGGTTCGACGCTGATCAACGGAGGCACCTGGACGCGCCCGCACAAGAAGCAGGTCGACTCGTGGCGGGAGGTGTTTGGCAACGATGGATGGGACTGGGACGGTCTGCTGGGGTACATGAACGATATCGAAAAGCCTCGCGATCCCGACGACTCCCAGAGCCATGTCACGCCCGGTCACTGGCACAACTACACGGCCGCATGCCACGTCAAAACCTCTCATGACATCGAGGGCAAAGTCGAAGTCGGCGCTCGTGATCGCAACCGGACCTGGTCGCCTCTTATTCCAGCCTTCCGGGATACTGTCAAGGGTATCTATCCTGATTCCCCGATCGGACTGGACTTGTGCTGCGGTGAGCCACGCGGCGTATCCATGTTCCTGAACACCCTCACGGAGGACCAGATCAGGACGGATGCATCCCGGGCGTGGTTGCGGCCTATCTTGAACAATGACCACACCAAGAAGCGCATCACGGTGCTGACGGGCCAGCTGGTGGGCAAGATCAATCTGGAGAAGGCGAATGGCACCGACGCAGCATACAAGGCCACGGGCGTCGAGTTTGGCACCCACAACAAGGAAGGCTCGCGGTTCAACGTGACGGCGGACGATGAGGTTCTGGTGGCTGCTGGCTCGGCCATCTCGCCTCTGATCCTGCAGCATTCTGGCATCGGCCCCAAGGATGTTCTCCAAAAGGCCGGCGTCGATCTCAAGGTCGATCTCCCCGTGGGCCTCAACTTGCAGGACCAAACCACCACTTCGGTCGTCTCCGGATCGACCTCTGCCGGCAACGGCCAGGGTCAGGCCGCCTTCTTTGCCACCTTCGACGAGGTCTTTGGCCCCGACGCCAACGAGTGGGGGGCGAAGCTCAACAGCAACGACACCCTCCGGGCGTGGGCGCAGGCAGTCGTGGCCGGCGGAGGATTCCACGATGCAGACGCGCTCTTCACGCAGTACGTCAACTACCGCACCTGGCTGCTGGATCACAATGTCTCGTACGCCGAGCTGTTCCTCGACACCGACGATCGCATCCATTTCGATCTGTGGGATCTGATTCCCTTTACGCGCGGATACGTCAAGATCCTCGACGCCGACCCCTATCTGCAGAGCTTCGAGTACAATCCTCGCTACTTTGAGAACGAACTCGATCTGTATGGCCAGGCCGCTGCCACCAGACTGGCCCGGGATATCACCCGCAGCGGCTCGCTGAACAGCACCTACGCGGGTGATGAGAAGATCCCCGGAGATCTCCTGCGACAGGGCGCTTCGCTGAAGGAATGGGCGCTCTACGTGAAGCAGAACTTCCGGGCCAACTACCACGGCGTCAGCACCTGCTCCATGATGCCAAAGGAGGTGGGAGGCGTGGTTGATTCGAAAGCCCAGGTGTACGGTGTGGACCGTCTGCGTGTTGTCGATGGCTCGATTCCGCCCACGCAGGTGTCATCGCATGTCATGACGGTGTTTTATGCGATGGCGTCCAAGATTGGCGATGCTATTATCAAGAAGTATACTCCAAAGGGATCATATGAGCTGTAATCTGTCTGGAATAGGATTACATGAACACTGGGAGATAAGGATTATATCAGTAAGCATAGATTCTAGAGTGGGGGCCATTCTATAACTATCTGATTCATATATAATAATGCACAAATAATTCATAATAATCAAAGCGGGGTATTTATCCATTGATCCACTGTCAGCCTTGCCATCTGTCTATCTGTCCTGTCACTGTCCTGTCACTGTCTGTCAAAATGACCAGCCTTGTCTTCGCCCCCGGGGCCTGGTATCCCCCAACGGCCTTTGATCCCATCATCCACAAATTGAGGCCTCTGGGCTATGCATGTCAAACCATTGCCTTTCCGTCCATCCAACAAGCACCGATCGTCGAGGATCTGCAGCTCGACATTGCGGCCGTGCGCACCGCGGTCGAGGACGCAGCAGACGCCGGCCAAGAGGTGATGGTCATCGCGCACAGCTGGGCTGGCCTGCCGGTGAACAGCGCATTGGACGGACTGAGCAGGGAAGAGAGACAGAAAACAGGAAAGCCAGGAGGAGTGGTCCGGCTGCTGTTTCTGTCGGCGTTTCTCCCAGACGTTGGCCAGAGCCTGATCGGGGCCTTTGGAGGCACTCCTCCACCGTGGTATATCCGCGATGTTCGTCCTCTATAATATAATACAATATAACACATCTAACAGTACAGGAGGCAAATGGCACCGTCACAGCCAGCGATCCCTTTTCCCTCTTTTTCCACGACGTCCCCGATGGCCAGGAGTGGGCGCAGACTCTCCGTCCTCACGCGTGGGCGACCAAGAATTCCCCTGCGACAGCTGCTGCCTATCGGACGATTCCATCGGCGTATCTTCAGTGCGAGCATGACCGGGCAATTCCCCTGTTTGTGCAGGAAGCGATGGTCGAGAATGCGCGGCAAAAAGGGGCGTTGATGGAGAGTGAGACGATCCCGACGGCGCATACGCCGTGGCTGGTGATGCCGGATGCGGTGGTGGATTATATCAGAAGACAGGCTGAGAGTGTTTGACTGAAGCTATTATCGATGGAATTGATCGGTCGGCAGCACTGATTTGTTAGTTCTGTTGGAGTATAGAAGATGAAGACTTACAGCCGATTTCCCTGTTATCCCAGTCAAACACACTGTAGAAGCGCTGTAGGAAAGACAGTCCAAGAACAGAAATGTCTTCTGTTCCCTCAGTGACATCCAGGATACAGTGCACCTCACCACTTTCTTTAAAATGCGCTTCATAGCTATATTCATACGGCCCGATGGTAAAGTTGTGCCCGCCCATCTCCAGCGAGATGCTGGGCATGCTGTCGCGTCGACCGCAGTCAATCTCCTGCAGCAGAAATCCCAACGGTCGCGGATTGATCATTTTTAGCCACGGACCCAGAATGATATCCGGGAGACCGAGGGTGGACATTGCCGGTTCGAAAATGACGGTGTGGTTGTGCAGAACGGCGCTGCCGTTGACGGTGTGAATAGCATCAAGTCGGGTCTGCCACGGCGTCGGCATGAAGGGAATGGCAGTTGCCGTCAACGGCACGCGCCGGATGCGATCGCCCAGTCGCGGATGATCGTCGGTGATGCCAAAAGTCAGAGCGCCTGTTTCATTCTCGTGGTTGGGTGGTTTGATGGAGAAGCGATTGCCATTCAGGGCCTTCTGGTTGATCATGGAGGCAAAGACACTGTCGATCCTCGTGCTTTGATTGCCCGTCGGAGAGAATCCGAGGATTGTATCGAAATCATGATCCCACAATGGCGATGATTGAATCTGTTTTGTCGCTTCGATAAAGGTTTGATTGGGAAGGTCAACGCCAGCGATGTGAAGAGTGTCCGAGGCGAGATGGCCGTTTGTTCTGAATGCGCCGTATTCAGTGGAGGAATTGCGGTCGGAGATGCTGGCAGACGAGGAGAGAGAGGCATCGTATTTGAGATATCCAGAACATCGTGAGGAATTGCAGGCCGTCGATGGGATGGAGAGATCGTTGGCCGCGAGATTGACGGCGCCTCGGAAGGGCTGAGGGGGAGAGCCGATGGAGAAGTGGGCGATGAGGAGATTGTTTGCTCTCTATTAATTAGTATAGATTCAAGATGGATAAAGATGAGAATATACAGTCAGCGAGGCAATGGGATGCGAATGGGCCGGAATGGGCTTGACGGCGAGATAAAACGGTCGGACAGCAAAGATGATGACATTCACAGTCAGGCAGAGCAGAATGGCGATGGACCAGTTGTTGAGATGCATTTTGATGATTATTTTTATTACTATGGAAATGATGGGTCTTTATATTAACGAGTCAAACTAATATTAGTTCTTATATTTGGCCCCATTGTGGCGGTGTTCTTCATAATAATTATGAAAGATACAGATGTATATATCCTACTTGATCAACCTCACGGGCTCTCGCTTCCACATCAACACCAGCGACAACAACTGCGCCAGACTGAATCCTCCCGCGGCCTTCATCTGCTGGTTATACGCTTCCGCATACGCCACTCGCACTGTCTCCTGCATCTCCGGTGCCAACTGCGCAATCGCCTCGGCCGTATCCAACAGCGCATCCAGCTGTTTCGACGACAACACCGATCGAAGAGAACTCTTCAAATGGCTGTTCATGATGGTCGTCGCAATCGACACGCCCAGTGCACTGCCCAGCATCCGCAGCTGCAGTCCGGTGCCCAGCGAGATGGACTGGTCTTGTTTGTCCACCACGATCGGCACCATGATATAGAAGGCCGCGGCACACATGCCCACGCCCAGGCCAGCCAGCACCGTATATCCAAACTGGCCCAGCCAGAGATCGGTGGTGGTGGGAATGGTTGACAGGAGGAACAGACCGACTGCCTGTAACGCTGCACCGACAAAGATCACATAGGCAAAAGGCACTTTAAGCCGTCCGACCAAGATCGAACAGCTGATGGTGCCAATAGGATTGCTGACCGCGTACGCCAATAGCTTCACGCCAGCCCCGATGGCAGAGCTTTGGTTGACCGTTTGATATCGTTGAGGGAGTTCAATCACGCAGATGGTCAACGGGGCGCCAGTCAAAAGAAACCCTCTATCCCGGTCAGTACAGAATATTCAAATCAAGAGGACACATACAGAGCAACACCCAGGAAGATACGATTCTTCGCCATCCGCCACGGCAGCATCGGTTCAATCTGCGTCTGGCGATGGCTGATGAACCATTCCCAGGCAACAAACACCAGCCACAGAACGCCAGACAGCGCAATCAGCGTGATGATCGCTCCAGACGACCATTGGTAATCGAGATTGCCCTCTTGCAGCGCGGCGATGATCAGCATCGATGCGGCCAGGACGAGGAACGCACCGAGAAAGTCGACGCGACGGAAGAACGCCCGCTGTTTCTGCCAGAAGGAGTCGATCTTTTCTTCATAGGATGGGGCGTAGGGAAAGTGACTGGGCATGGCGATGAAGAGGAGGGCCCAGGCCAAGGCACCGGCGGGGAGACTGTATATATTAGTATCAAAAGAGATAGAAAGGAAGATGGAGAGTACTTGAGGAGAAAGACCCATCGCCAGTGACCGGATTCATCGATCGCACCACCGAATAACGGACCCAGAACGAGGCCCAGAGCGAGAATGACAGCCGCAATGGCAGCGATCAGGTCGTATTTGGCCAGAGGGACGATGCGAACAAAGGAGAAGAGGGTGAGGGTGTAGACGCCGGCCGCCCCGACGCCTTGAAAGGCACGACAGATGATCCTTGAGAGATGAGTATATAATATATGACATATAGAAAGAGAAATACAGTTGATTCAGTGTCTGAGCACCCCCACAGCCACCAGAAAAGGCGATAAAGACAAACAGCGAGGCGAGCAGCGAGGGTTTGACGCCAAAGATGTCGCCACATTTGGACCAGATCATGAGAAAGCCTAAAATAAGTATATAATATAGATAAAGGATATAAAATAAATACCGGTATAAGTCAGAAGATAGGACGTAATGACCCAACTGCTGTGGTCGAAGCCTTGCAGGTCGTTGGTGATGGTGACGAGCGAAGTGCTGACGATGCTGACTTCGAGGGCTGTGAGGAAGAGACTGAGGGCGATTCTATTTATTCACTCATATTAGCAGATGTAATATCTTATATACATCATAAGAATATCATACCCCAATGCAACTGTGAATAATCGAACGCCACGAAGATAGGCGCCCTCCGGTTCGTCCGCGGGCGATGTGGTGTCATGTTGGTCCATGATGGAGTTACGACTACTAGAGAGAGAACAGGTATAATGATGATATATATATTATAATATATTAATATTATAATAACGATGCCGGTGTAACCAGAATGCAAGGCGCATGCATTAGTTCTCACCGTCTCAGCTTGACAAATAATTGCTTCTTCCCACTAGCAATTGATAGTCTATCGCGCTGTCATCTAGTCTTCACCTCCGCCACCGATCGACATGGCTATTGCTCGGTTGATCACCTTGCCCATCGCTATCACATCCTCCCCCGCCGTCGACACTTCGTGGCCCTTGTCGTGCACATACCACGATCGCTTGGCCGCCTTGCACGTCAGACTCGCCAGCCGCGCCTGTGCCTCCTCCGGGTCCGCCGATCCCCAAATATGGGCCGTCGGGAGATCCAAGGCCTCGCTTATCGCTCCGAGATCCAAATCGACGATCGTTCGGGACGAGGAGGGGTAAGGGGTATAGGGGATGTTGGTGTTGGAGAAGAAGACGCCCACTTTGAACGGGAGTTCCGTCTGGTTCTCGCGCGCCTTTTGGAGCATCCACGAGATGGCAATGTTTGCCCCCAGACTAAACCCCATGATGCCATCGTAGGGGCCTTCGACCTGCAGATAGTGCTCCAGGTCGCTGACCACCTGGTCGGTGAAGGAGGGGAGCGAGGGGTCGCAGTAGGAGAAGGTGTCTTCTTTGCCAAACATGTCGTCTTGAAAGGCTTCACATCGTTAATCATACAATTATTATAATAAAGATAATAAATACCTGGATCAGCCTCCCATGGCACGGTCCCCTCGACGAAATCGTAAGAATGGCCCCCGCCCAGTTCGTATCGCAGAGCGGCTGCACAGTCAGTATCAGTATTATAATCAGGGATGCAATAATATCATCCGGATAGTATCAGATAACACAATGAACGGATAGATGGAGATACCTGTTTGTTGCCGGAAGATCTGCAAACCATGGCGTCAGAGAGCTGAATGATCGAGGAGACTCCACTTACCCTGGAATTACTTCCCATGCCATGCAAACTATTGGCGATCATCAGCGATCATTCGATAGAGCATTTGGGAGACAAACCAGAGGAAGCGCATTGTGGCGGTGGTGGGGTCGATGGCTGAGCTGAGGGGTAAAGTATGGTATGAGCGACTATGAGATGACGATGATGAGAATGATGGACAGACTATGAGATGGACAGCTGAGACGACGACGCCTTTATATCCTCCAACTGGGTAATCGGATCTATTGGTGACGACCTGCAGCAGAGGCCAATCCGCATGACAGTCGATATTCCGATCTGTACAACCTCAATCCAACGATCCTCGATCGAATCAGCGACCAACTTGTGGCGATTGTGCAACCTCGGGCCTTTCTATTGGCAGGCCTCGTGGCTGTCACACAATAGAGCCGTGACATGCTCTCGATCCTGCCAATAGCGCAGTCACATCTGGCCCTCTATCACGACATGCTGATTCGGCCCAGCTGATATCACATTGCAGCCCCCTCTGCATCGACGTTTCTGGCAACTCTACACGCTTGTCTGACATCAGCCAGCCCGTCTGGAATTCCAAATCAATCCTCGCCGTCTCGGCTGGGAATGGTATCAGCATCACGAGGATGCTGCTTTGGGAAGGAGAGGTGTATACTATTGTGTCCATCAAAGTCAGGTCGAGCGGAAGGCCTGACGATGATGTCTATAAGAAGGGAACCCTGTCTGTCCTACAGAAGAATGGAACCATAGCATTGTCGTCATCACAATACATTATCTGTATCAAATCATCATTTCATATCGTATCATATCACAATCATGCGCGTTCCCACTGATACTTCCCTCCCTCCCCTGGCCATCGTCGGTCTCTCCCTCAAATTCCCTCAAGATGCCGTTTCCCCCCAGTCGTTCTGGAAGATGATCGTCGAGGGCAGATGTGCATCTACGGACTTCCCCTCGGACCGTCTCAACATTGATGCCCATTATCACCCGGACCAGAACCGTCTGGATACCCTCTCCGTCAAAGGCGGCCATTTCATGAAAGAAGATGTCTCTCTCTTCGATGCCCCCTTCTTCTCCATCACTGCTGCAGAGGCTGAAGCCATGGACCCTCAGCAGCGGCTGGTCTTGGAGACAGCCTACCGAGCATTGGAGAATGCCGGTATTCCCATGGAGAATGTTGCCCGGTCCAAGACGTGTGTCTTTACCGGCTCGTTTGGCCATGACTATCAGTCGCTGCAGGTCAAAGATCCGCTGCTTCTGCCCAAGTGGAATGCCACGGGCACATCGATGAACATGCAGTCGAACCGGGTCAGTTGGTTCTTTGACCTGGTTGGGCCCAGTTCGACGGTCGACACAGCATGCTCAAGTAGTTTGATGGCCGTCGATCTGGCATGCCAGTCCATCTGGAGCGGTGATTCCACCATGGTAAGTCTCATCATCTATCACGATAACAGCAGCTAACTTGGCAGGGCCTCGCCATCGGAAGCAATGCTATTCTGGCCCTGGAAACAGGCCTCAGTCTGAACAACCTCGGGCTTCTATCCACCGATAGTCGCTGCTACAGCTTCGACCGTCGCGGCAATGGATATGCCCGAGGCGAGGGGGTTGGCGTGCTGGTCATCCGCCCCCTGGAAGACGCCATGCGCAATGGCGACACCATCAGAGCCGTGATTCGGTCGTCTTCATCGAATCAGGATGGAAAGACACCCGGCATCACGCAGCCGAGTTCAGACATGCAGCGGCAGTTGATCCGGGATACATACCGCAAGGGTGGTCTGGATCTGGCTTCTACACGGTATTTCGAGGCACATGGAACAGGTATGCTACTCTTACCATCTTGTTGGGTGATATTAACAGAATAGGAACTGCCGTTGGGGATCCCATCGAAGTCAAGGCGATTGGATCGATATTTAGGAATCATCGCAGTCCAGATGATCCGTTGTACATGTATGTCTCATCACTGAACTATCATCACATACTAATGACAACAGAGGATCCGTCAAGTCGACCATCGGCCATTTAGAAGGCGCCAGCGGAATTGCAGGCATCATCAAGGCCGTTCTTGCTTTGGAACGAGGCGTCATTCCTCCGAATAGCACGAATTATGAGAATCTGAATCCTCGAATTGACGATGAATTCTGGAATATCAAGGTATGCATCCTCATCTTGCAATATATAAGATATACTGACAGTCTAGATACCCAACAAAGCTATATCCTGGCCAACAGACGGTCTCAGACGGGCATCTGTCAGTTCATTCGGCTTTGGTGGTTCCAACTCGCATATTGTGCTGGACGATGCATACCATTTCCTGCATCTCCGAGGACTGCGAGGGAACCACAACACCGTCAAACGTCCTCCATCTGTCAAGTGCAATGGCGTCGTCAGCATCGAGAATGCCCAGGAAGCCAATAGCCTCACCCAACATTCACCCAAAGTCCTCGTCTGGTCGTCTGCAGATGAACAGGGAATTGCCCGTCTACAAGACGCCTGGAGACCGTTTCTATCCACCATCGAAGAAGACAGACAGCAATATCTGAATGATCTCGCATACACCCTCAACAGACGCCGAAGCCACATGCCATGGCGCACATTCGTCGTTGCCCAGCCTGACGACGACTGGACGAAACTCGCAGACGGGTTTTCCTCCACTACCCGGTCTATTGCATCGCCCAACATGGCCATGATCTTCTCCGGTCAAGGTGCGCAATGGTTTGCAATGGGACGTGAGTTGCTTCATGTCTATCCGGTCTTCATGCAGAGTGTTGAAGAGGCTGGTATCTACCTGAAGACTATGGGATGTCGATGGAATGCCCTCGATGAACTGCTGAAACCCGCATCCGAGTCGAACGTCAACCAGACCGAATACAGCCAGACACTCTGCACAGTGGTCCAAGTCGCTCTGGTTGATCTTCTTCGATCGTGGGATATCGCCCCCAAGGCAGTGGTTGGTCATTCGTCTGGAGAGATTGCCGCAGCATACTGCACCCGCGCCATTTCACGAACCTCAGCCTGGAAGATTGCCTACCATCGAGGCAAACTGAGTGGAAAGCTGGAGAAATTCAGTCGAACCAAGGGGTCGATGTTAGCTGTGGCGCTATCTGAACAGGATGTTCTGTCTTACCTGGACGATCTCAGCGATGAGGTTGATATCCTTCGCCTGACGGTTGCGTGTATCAACAGTCCCAAGAGTCTGACCATTTCCGGAGAAGAAGACCAGATCGATCTGCTCCGAGAACGACTCGACAAAGAAGGCGTCTTTGCCCGGAAGCTCAAGGTGTCTGTGGCGTATCACTCGTTCCAGATGCACGAGATTGCCGGCCACTATCAGCGAGCCATCGGCAGTCTGGATAGAGACAGTTCGGATGCCAACGATCCTCCTGAGATGGTCTCGTCGGTCACAGGAACCTGGGCTGCTCCAGATGAACTGCGCCGGGCATCGTATTGGGTGCGCAACATGGTCTCTCCTGTCCTGTTCTCGCAAGCTGTATCCAAGCTGTTCTCTGAGACGACGTCGGATCCCATCAAGAAGCTGGATCGAAGCCATCGACGAAAACTCCCTATCCACCATTTGGTGGAGGTTGGACCGCATTCAGTCTTGCAAGGACCGTGCAAGGATATCCTCAAGACAATCAAGAAGGACAAGACGGCGTATCTCTCCATGCTGGTGCGGAATGTCTCTGCGGTCGATACTGCATTGTCCGTCGTTGGCAATCTGTATGCAGCTGGATATCCGGTCAATCTATCCAGAGTCAACAACGACGGGGAATTGACAGACCAGACAATGCCCAAAGCACTGCCCGATCTGCCTGAATATCCCTTCAACCACACCAAGTCCTACTGGCACGAGAGTCACATCAGCAAGAACCACCGACTGCGCAAGATCGGACGGGTTGATTTACTCGGAGTCCGCGATGACAACTGGAATCCTCTCGAGCCACGATGGAGGAATATCATCCGAGTCTCTGAGATGCCCTGGGTTCAGGATCACAAGATCAACGACACGATTCTCTATCCCGGCGCAGGAATGCTGGCCATGGCCATCGAAGGCGCTAATCAAATGACCAACGGCAAGAAGATAGCCGGCTTCAATCTGAAAGACACGACATTCCACGCTGCCATCCGCGTTCCAGCAACCAAAGGCATCGAGACGGGGCTATATATGCGTCCGATCAAGGGAATGGAGACGAAGAGCTCGACATGGTTCGACTTTCGCGTCTGCACGTACGAGAATGACACCTGGACGGAGAATTGCACTGGCTCGATTCAGATCGTGTATAGCCCAGAGGGTGAGCAGAATGATGATGAGATGGCTGCTGAGTTATTGGAATACCAGGCGGACTGCTATTCGGAGACGAAGAATGTGTGTCATACTCCTATTGATGCAGGCAGTCTGTACAAGTTCCTGAGCAGCTGTGGGTATGGATATGGCGATGCATTCCAGCTCATCAAGACGCTCAACTTCAACTCTCACCATCCCATGCAGGTAGTAGGAGAGGTGACAAGCTACTCATCGCCTGCCGGTGAGGTTATTCATCCGTCGACTCTGGATGCCATCATGCAGACATCCATCTGGACGTTGTCCAAGTCAGGCACTGAGACTATTCCCACGATGATCCCGACGCACATTGACAAGTTGTGGATTTCCAATGAGGGTCTGAAAGACATCTCATCCCTTAGAGTGCATTCATCGACTATGCAAGGGCAGTCTGACGCATCGGCAGACATTACGGCCTTTGACGATGAGCTGCAGCAGTCGCTGGTGTCTCTTAAAGGGCTCAAGATGAGCACCGTCAGTGCCAACGAAGTGGAAGAGATGCAGACATCAAAGGATAATCTATGCCACCATCTCGAATGGAAGCCTGATATTACTCTGCTGAATAACGACGAGATCACCTCTTTGTGCCATCAGGAATACCCTCTTACAGCCACCCCAGACAATACCTATACCGAGGCAGACTTCCTTTTGAATGCTCGCATTGTCGAGACTCTCGATCGTCTCTCTCAGACAGAATACCAACTTCCTCATCCTCATTACAAGAAGTACATCGACTGGATGGTTTATCGCAAACAACTCCTCGATCAAGGCAAAGTCCAGTTCTCGTTCGAACCATGGAAGAGCCGTCTTCAAGATAAAGCCTTCATCCAGACAATCGAGAACAAAGTGATGAACTTCAACAAGCAAGGCAACGTGGTGGCCAGCGTCGCTCAGAATCTCTTCAAATTCCTCACAGGCGAGATGGACGTGCTCCACTTCCTCTTCGAAGGCAGTCTCATGAAGGACTTTTACTTTGAATGGCTTCACGAATCCCACGGCCTCAAACGCTTCGCCAAATACCTCGATCTCATGGCTCATCACAATCCCAGCATGAAGATCATCGAAGTCGGTGCCGGCACGGGCTCCATGACAGACATGCTGCTGCGCACGCTGGGCAGAGGCGAAGACATCTCGAGTCATCGACGCTACGCCAAGTGGGATTTCACCGATATCTCACGGTCTTTCTTCGCCGATGCCCAGGATGAGTTTAGCGAAGAGGGCGATCGCATGAAGTTCAATACGCTGAATATCGAGCAGGATCCGGAGGGACAGGGATTCCAGTGTGGGAGCTACGATGTGGTCGTTGCCTCAATGGTATGTTCATTCTTGAATTGATCGATTGATGCTAATTGTATATTGTAGGTATTCCATGCAACCTCCGATCTCAAGGCTACGTTGAGCCATGCCAGGAAGCTGCTCAAGCCAGGCGGAAAGCTGGTGCTGTATGAACTCACCATGCCGGAAGTCATCCGGACAGCCTTTGTCTTTGGCCTTCTTGAAGGATGGTGGTTGAGTAAGTCTTCTACCCTTTATGTCAGTCAATTCTAATGTATCAGGCTCCGAACCGTATCGCCAGCTGGGTCCTTGTGTCGACCAGGATAAATGGCACGAATTGCTTCAAGAGACTGGGTTCTCTGGACTCGATGTCAGTCTGGCTGACTATGAAGATCCCACTCGCCATGAACAGAGCCTGCTAGTGTCGACGGCAGTAGAAGATATCTCCGAGCCATCACAGCCCGAGATTGAGATTGTCTTCGATCCATATGAATCCGGACAGGAAGAAGTCGCAGAATCGCTGGCTGAAGAGTGTCAAGTCAAGATGAATGCTGCCGTCAAATGCAGTTCGATCCAAGAGGCAGCAGCAGCCAATTCCCAAGACATTCTCCTGCGCGTCTTCTTGATTGAGCTGCAAACGCCGTCATTGGCAGACATGCAGCCAGAACTATACGCGCAACTGCAGACTCTCCTCAAATCGACAACAGTTCGCACTCTTTGGGTCAACCAAGGAGGAGGCCATCTTTCGCCCCGACCTCACTTTGGCCTCGTCGAAGGTCTCTTCCGAGTTTTGATGGAAGAAGACGACCGGCGCAGATGCTACCTTCTGTCGCTGGAGGAATCAACATCGCAACACCGGCAGATTGTCAAGGTCATGCAGTCTCTTCTCGCCGAACCCGGTGTCGACACCGAGTACATCGAGCAGAAAGGAATCCTCCATATCGGCCGTTTGTCTCCGTCTAAAACTATCAACGACGCTGTCTCCCTTCGCACAACTCCCCAGCAAAAGAAGATCCAAGACTTTGGCTGCGACGTCGCATTGAAGTTCGACACTTCATCCCCTGCCCTGCTCAATGGCCTACAGTTCATCGAGGATGAAACCGCCTCACGTCCACTGGATGCAGATGAAGTCGAGGTCGAAATCAAATGCGCCGGTCTCAACTTCCGCGATGTCCTGATTGCCGTGGGCCAACTCAAGTCCATCCACAGTGGGTTTGAATGCGCTGGTATCGTCAGTCGAGTTGGATCATCTTGTCAACGCCTCCGGGTCGGTGATTCCGTGGCGGTCCTCGCTTCTGGCTGCTTTGCGAATGTCATCCGAGTGCGTGAGACTGGGGCTGTGGTCAAGATCGATCGGTCTGTGTCTTTTGCTGCTGCTGCTGCAGTGCCGGTCAACTTTGCCACTGCTCATATCGCACTGAATGATGTTGCCAGGATGAAGACAGGCGAGTCGGTGTTGATCCATTCTGGCTCTGGTGGCACTGGACAAGCAGCGATTCAAATCGCACAGAGTCTGGGAGTGAAGGTATTCACAACTGTTGGTTCGCAGAGCAAGAAGCAGTTCTTGATGGATACATACAACATCCCAGCGTCGCACATCTTCTCCAGTCGCTCTACACTCTTTGCCAAAGCTATCAAGCACCGTACCGGTGGAAAAGGTGTCGATGTGATTCTGAATTCATTGGCAGGGGAAAGTCTGCTGGCCTCGTGGGAATGCATCGCACCGTATGGACGCTTCATCGAACTGGGCATGAGGGATATCCTGTCGAACCGCAAACTACCTATGTTGCAGTTCCTTCGCAATGTCACCTTCAGCGTTGTCGATCTCTCATCTCTCCTGGTCGATCGACCGGCCGTGTGCTCGGCTGCTCTGGAATCGGTGTATTCTGGCATCGCGCAAGGAAAGCTACAGCCCCCGCAGCCGGTCAGTGTATATGGAGTTGGCGAGATGGAAAAGGCCTTCCGATCGATGCAGAGCGGGAAGCATGTTGGCAAGATGGTGATTGAAATGCGCAAGGACGACCAGGTGATGGTGAGTATTCTATATCGCTCCTCTGACCTATACTAACGGTCGCAGACGGTCCTCAACACAAAGCCTCGTCTCTCACTCGATCCAAATGCTACCTTCGTAATCGCCGGTGGATTTGGTGGAATTGGAAAGAATATCGCAAGATGGCTGGCGGACAATGGCGCTCGCCATCTGGTTCTTCTCTCGCGATCAGGAGGACAGGGAACAAAGGCACAGACACTGATAAACGAGCTGCACGCACGCCATGTGCAGGTCATGACTCCATTCTGCGACATCTCAGACGAAGCATCACTGCGCAAGGCACTGGCCGAATGCCACTCCATGCCGCCCATCAAAGGCTGCATCCAAGCAGCCATGGTCATCCGAGTATGTCTTCTGATCCTATATCCATGACTCTGCTAACACCAACAGGACACCCCATTCGAGAACATCTCCTACCAATACTGGCAGGAATGCGTCGCTCCCAAAGTGCAAGGGTCGTGGAATCTGCACCAGCAACTCCCATCCGGCATGGACTTTTTCATCATGCTCTCCTCCATCTCCGGCATTATCGGAATGAAAGCGCAGGCCAACTACGCCGCAGCCAATACCTTCCAGGACCATCTTGCTCGGCATCGCATCGGACTCGGCGAAAAGGCAACAGCGTTGAATCTGGGCGTGATCGGCTTCACCGGCGCGGTGGCAGAGAATGCGAAACTGCAAGAGCGACTCGTCGTTAACCTCGGATTTGACGCTGTGATTGAGCAGGATTTCCACGCTCTGATGGACTATTACTGCAGTCCTCAGGTGCCTGGGTACACCGCGACCAACTGCCAGACCACGATCGGGCTGTTCCCCAGTGCGACCAGGAAACCTGCTGGCGAACGAACTTGGATCAAGCGGCCATTCTTCCGCCAGTTGCTGCTGGGCGATGGAGCCGGAGGAAATGCGAATGGCTCTGTCGATCAGGCCAATATTGCCGTCCAACTCCAGCAGGCGCAGTCCCAGTCCGAAGCGAACGAAGCCGTGATGGAGGCGTTGACAGCCAGACTATCCAAGGCACTGTCGATTGCCGTCACAGAAATCGATGCAAACAAACCACTGCATCAATACGGCGTTGACTCGTTAGTTGCCGTCGAGCTTCGCAGCTGGTTTGTCAAGGAATTGCAGGCGGACATTGCCGTGTTTGACATCCTGGGCAGTGCGACGGTGACATCGGTGGGACAGTTGGCCACGAGGAAGAGCAAACTGCGAACGTGGAATTGATCAGCAGCAGTACATAATAAGAATAGAAGAGTAATACCAATTGGCCTTTGGATAAAATCTATTCCTTGTTTTACCCCTCATCGTCCCGCGTCGAAGGATTCGCGGTGGATCCAGAGGTCAAAGAGTCGAACCACCGGATCATCGGATGGCCTGCATTTGATGCTATTGTATTCCATAGATATTGTCTATTGACCATAATCATACTGTCACTCATACAGCCAGACATACCTTGTAGTATATACCTCCCTTCACTCTCCTCGTTCTCCTCCTCATCCTCATGCTCACTGACAATAACAGACCCACTGCTCCACCCGCGCACTTGGCCCGATGGCCTCAAAAACGGAGTCGAATCCCATTGCATCGTTTGTCTTGATAGTCGGGATAGTGCCATTTAGTCTCATGTAGTTTCAAAGTTTGGAATGTGCCTTCTCTGACTGCTCCACCATCACCACCATCGCCTTCTCCGTCGGGGATTGCTGCTGCGGATGTCCGTCCTGCGTTAAGTCTAGCCTTATAGTTGCAGATGGTTTCATGATATGCGTGTTTCCACATGGAGTACACCATGCCCCCAGGCACAAATAGACAGCCCACTGGGATCCAGTGGTTCGCGCCAACGATCGACAACAATGGCTTCAATTGACGCATTTCCTGGCAATCATCCCGATTGGCTGGCATCATGGCCTGATCCATTCAACTCCATTGCTCTGCGGCTATAAAGACTTGGCCCCTGGTGGAATGTCCCTCCGACAAACCTCGCATCTCAAACAACATTCACCATGGACCCCTCCACGATGCAGCTCATTCAAACCCTGTCCGCCGAGGCCAATTCGTCTCTGTCTGGGTTCCAGTCATCTGCCAGCGAATCCGCCCGAATTGACGCCTTGGAGAAGGTGCTGAAACTCGCCAGAGCGTTGGAAAAACCTCGCGATGCCATCCTCAAGCTCGGCTTTTCCGTATGTCCCTCCAGGCAGAATCAGATGGGCAATGCTGACCATCCCAGCCCACGTATCTCATGGCTGTCAAGGTCGCCATCGACTTGAAAATATTCAGTATCTTGGCCAATGCCACTTTGCCAGTCGGTCTCGATGAATTGGCCGCTGCAAAGCCTGCCGATCCTCTCTTGGTGGGTGAGTATCATCCTTCTTCATGAATAGCTTCAAGCATTGACCGGATAGAACGGATAATGCGACTCCTGTGCCAGAATGGCTTTGCGCAGGAATCTGCTCCGTGTGAATACATCGCAACCGCAATTTCCAAAGAAATGACCCAGAGAACCTCGATTGGCGTCATTGAATCTCTGTAAGTGACTCCGATCCACCATGGAGCCTTGCTAATCGTCAGATTCCTGGAACTCCTTCCTGCCATCCAAAAAACCCCCGAGTACCTCGAGCTCCTCAAATACCAAAACCCCTCCGATCCCAACTTCGCTCCTCTCCAATACGCGCATAACTTCCGAATCGACAGCTTCCAATGGCTGTGCCAGAACCCCGAGATAATGGCCAGATTCAACACCTTTATGGAGGGCCAGCGGGCAGGCCGTGCCCACTGGGGCGATTGGTATCCGGTTCGGGAGCGCATCCTCAACGCGGACTTTAAACCCGATCAGGCCTTGCTGGTCGATATCGGCGGTGGACGAGGTCATGATATTTTGGAATTCAAAAAGAGATTCCCAGATGTGTCCGCGAAATACGTTCTGGCGGAACTTCCTGGCGTTCTGGAAGATGCAGAAGAACTCGATGCGGATATCCAGAAATTGCCATACGACTTTTGGACGACCGAGCAGCCTATCAAGGGTGAGTTGTCCCATCCGAACTCAAGAATGCGTACTGATGGAATAGGTGCCCGTGTTTACTACTTCAAGATGGTCTTCCACGACTGGGCCGACGAAAAGGCCCGGATCATCCTGAACAACATCAAAGCCTCCATGGAGAAGGGATACTCCAAGATTGTGGTGGAAGAGTATATCGTGGCGGACATGAATGCCGGAGCCATCCACGGCATCACTGATATCGGCGTCATGGTGTTTTGCTCGGGACTCGAGCGAACACGCCAGCGATGGGCTTCGCTGTTCGAGTCGGTGGGATTGCAGACAACATTCTGGGCTCGCGAAGGCGATGGACTGGGAATTATTGAAGCGGAACTGCCAAATTAAGTAGAGCTATAATCTATACATCCACCATAATCAGATGAAGGCTCCAAGAATACTTTGGCAAATGCCCCCGAAAAATAACAAACAACAAGCATAGACTCTGTGCCGACCTCGAAGAAGCCTCCAGCTCTTTCGGCTGATAAAATCTTCTGATACCAACTCGACCAGCGCAGTGAAAATGAGAATACCAGCGGAAAACCCGTTTGTCACCCCAATAAATGTGGATGCGATTTCTGACTGTTCGTCGTAGATTCCATGCACCGATATGCCGATCCCTTGGCCGATAGGAACCCTAGATGGTCAGTTGAATCCATCGTCAAAGACTATCAATCACCCACGTTACTCCAAAGATCAACGCCATTGCCCACGGTTGAAGGGCCTTTTCAGGCCACGGCAGAAGGGCAATGCGGGATCCCAACGCCATGCCTTGGAAGATTTCTTGCATTGTTAGACAAGATCTAGGAAAGTCGAGTCAAACTCACGGTGAAGAATCCCGGTGACAAACGAGGTGATGAATTTCCCGCCCTCGGTCGTGCTGAGGGAGAGGCCAACAAGCACACTGTGCCCTACGAGTCCCAATTCTAACATCCAAACCAGCATTAGTTCCTTTCGGTGTCTCTGTTCCGGGGTAAACGTAATCGCGTCATCCAGTCGTGCCTCGCCGCGTTCAGCCCGTCTATCCTGTTGGATTTGAATGTCCGGGGCGGATGCCACACCATATACTCGAGGACAATGCGTGTCCCCTTCAGGAAGAGTATAACATGATTGTTGCTCGGGCGTTGCCTCCAAAGCATGTCGAACTGGGTGAAAGACCATCTCGAGGATCGTCACAAAGAGGAATCCACCAAACACGATCGCCCCCGGCATAGGGGGGAAATCACTCCTCCAGAACTCCGACATACACGGACTCTGGAGCGCCTGGAAGCTTTCTGGAATAAGATGCACGAATGCCATGGATAAAAGGACCCCAGTGCCCCAGTGAGTAACGGTGAAGAGATACCAAGGTCGGATGCGCAGTTTGGGAAACCAGGTGGTAAGAAAGGAGGAGAACCCGCATGAGACTGTTCCCACCAAGAGGAGGACGAAGAGAGCCCCTATATCCTTTTTGCGGCTCAAGTCGTGGGACTGTGCAGGCGTACATACTGGCTGTAGGGTTACAGGAGGGGCTCTCGGAATCATGGGGAAAGATGGGATGTTGATTGTTCTGCATATCTGCTTTCCAGTTGTTGTCGATATAGCCCGAATAGACGTGATCACGACGTAGAAATGAGGTCATTTACTACAAAGGAACGGATTGTCATGCTTGTTCCAATGCTCTGGCAGTTGATCAGATATATCTGTCTGTTAACCTAGGTGGCTAGTATTATGAAGCGTATGTACCTTGTCTGGACACAATTTCCCATCCAATAATATAAACAGGAATATCGTATAACCCATGCTGCTGCTTATCAATATCTCGAACCAGCCAATGAGATCAAGCTGACTTCATCCGCGGCTATCATCATTTCTTCTCCGCATCGACTCACCAATTCATCCATCAACACCATGAATCACCGACAATGTCTCGTCCATGGCATGGCCACTGGGGAGCTGCTCTTCTCCGATGTTCCTCTGAGCTTTTGGGCAGGTGTGGAGCCTCAAACTGGACAAATCGTCGATCGCCACCATCCCCTGTATGGCTGCAACATTAACGGCCGCATTCTGGCCATCCCATCCAGTCGCGGTTCCTGTACAGGGAGTATGGTTCTAGTCGAAATGTTCCTTAATGGGAATGCACCGGCAGGTCTCATCTTTCGCGACAAGGAGCAAATCATTACACTAGGGGCCATCGTTGCAAAGGCCCTGTTTGATCTTTCGATCCCTGTTCTTGTCGTTGGGGATGCCTTTGATGCATTACGGAATCAGAAGTTTGCAGCTATTTCTGGAGAAAACTTCCAGGCTAGTAATCAATCACTACCCATGTCTCTTCCTTCGCCGCCACGATCGCCCAGCGATATACAACTCACTGCCGAAGAAAAAGACATTCTCAATGGTAGCCAAGGACCGGCTGCTCAGAAAGCCATGGAGATACTGCTGAGCTTTGCGGACATGCAAGGAGCCCACCGGCTTTTGGCTGTCACCAGAGCCCACATCGATGCTTGTATATACACCGGTCCTGCCAGTGTTCGCATCCCTCAGAAGTTTCTCTCCATGGGCGCCCGGGTCGCTATTCCGACTACATTGAATGCAATCTCAATCGACAGGCGACGCTGGAAAGAGATAGGAATGGATGACAGTCTGGCAACCAATGCGGGCCAGCTGGTGGATGCATACATGGCCATGGGTGCCCAGTCCAGCTTCACATGTGCCCCTTACACCCTAGAGGATCCTCCGAAATACGGGCAGGATATTGGATGGTCCGAGTCAAATGCAGTAGTGTTTGCCAACAGTGTGCTTGGTGCGAGGACACAGAAATATCCCGATTTGATCGATGTATGTATTGCATTGACTGGGCGAGCACCATTGAGCGGGGCGCACTTGGACGAGGGGCGTGTTCCGACCGTTAGAGTTACGATGAAACTGAATCAGATTGACGACTCTGTATACCCAATTTTGGGATATCTAATTGGAAAGATAGTTGGAGGTGACATTCCACTTGTCTGTGGTCTGGAGCAGAGGAATCCCCGGATGGCTGATCTAAAAGCGCTCGGCGCTGCACTTGCGACAACAGCGTCTGCTCCAATGTTCCACGTACGAGGAGTGACGCCAGAAGGAAATCAATATGATGAACTGGATACAGCCAGGGAAATATGTCTCGACAGTGCAGATCTTGTCGACTGCTGGCAGGAACTCAACACCGCGACAGATACTTCGGTAGGATTGGTATCTCTGGGGAATCCACATTTTGCGCTTGAAGAGTTCGATCATCTATCTGGTCTCTGCAAGACTCGTACCAAAAGCCCCGGGGTAAAGATAGCCATCACCACCAACCGAGAGGTATATCAACAAGCATATAAGGCCGGATTCATCGACATCCTCGAGGCATTCGGTGCTGAGATCATCACCGATACTTGCTGGTGCATGCTACAAGAGCCTGTCATTCCACTTGATTGCCGCAATATCATGACCAATTCTGCAAAATATGCACATTATGCTCCTGGAATGGTGCGGCGGGGCGTGCATTTTGGCAGTCTAGCGCAGTGTGTAGAGGCTGCATGCACGGGGACATTCTCGAATGGGCCATCTTGGGAGTTATTATAGGCTGTGTGACGATAGTCCATGATTCAAGAGTGTATCTTCTTTTCTTTCTCAGTCTGATGTATTTGGATGTAACCTCGGCTAGAGCTCTATCTGGATGGCATGTGACTTCATCGCATATCGGTGAGAAGGCGTTGCTACACAAACACAAGCCGTTGAACCATTCTAGATGTTGAGACCCTGCATATTTAGTGCAACTTGATGAAGTACTTATCTCAATGTATTCAGGTCGAGGTCTGACGTGAGATAACATCTTAGAGCTCTCTCGTTGAGATTCAAAACGAGTTGGACTGTCTTGACATGAAAATCCGCAGCGACCATCACAATGTTTTACAAACCTATCATCAGTGTCATTTCGCCATCTCCTGCGTAAAAATACCTCGGGGTATCCCTGAAAATGTCAAAGCCTTCTATCGAAAAGCAAGGGAAGCTGTTCGAACAACTGAGGGCAGTGGCGGTTGTGTGCAACAACAAACTATTTTATGGTATCTAGGAAGACACCATTGGCGACGATGGCAAGCACTAGTTAGCGAGGCCAATCTAGCGCTGGCGACGGACTGTTTTGGCCAAAGAATGAATGCAAACAATGGCCACGATGGCCAGGAAATCTTGTAGATGGCTTTTTCGAGCTGGGATACAGTGCTGGAGAAGACCAAATACGATGCAAAGAATTCCCTGATATTCGTTAAGAGCCTTGCCGCACTCGACGATCGACTGTCGCAAGGCTGAAGTAGCCCTGCGCACATCTCAGTTGGTGGCGATCTCTGCCCGGATGGTTTG
>NW_024467833.1:1379593-1389348 GCF_001890725.1 Aspergillus wentii DTO 134E9
TTTATATTAACCTTACTATCCCTTATAGTATTATAAGACTCTTCCTTATCTTTACTACTCTTTACTTATAATAAGGCTTAAAAGTTAGAGTTAGATTAAATTAGATCTTTAAATACTACTTTAAGAACTAGCTTACTTTAATAATTATATCTCCTCCTAGTATAGGTAGTAGTATATATTCTAGCCTAGTATTAGATAGTAAATTAATAAAATAAATAAGCTTATACTTTTTAATATTAAATCTTAATATATATCTTAAGGCTTAATCCTCTACTATTTAATAGGCCTATTAAAGCTTTAAGATAGTAGTCCTTTTATTTATACTTACTACTAGAATATATATATTATTTACCTATCTACTTATAATTATTTAGCCCTCTTTTATATATCTCCTAATTAAATTAGTATTATATAGTAAATATAGAATTAGTAATAATAGTAATCCTTAAGGGATCCCTATTAATATTAAGATAGTATCTAATATACCCTCTAATATATAAATCTAGGTACTTTATTTAGTTAAAAGTAATATTATTTATATAATATAAGAGATCTTAGTCTTCTCTTCTTTAATATATATAATAAGTATATAAGATATTATTATAGGCCCCTATAATATCTAGTAGTAGGAGGCCAACTATTAATATATCTTACCCCTATAAGGTCCTAATTTAATCTATTGTTAATTAAATAGTATAGTCTATTAATATCCCCTTTTATCCCTCAAGGTAGGTACCTAGTAGTAGACTATACTATTTAATTATATAGCTAATTTATTTTATAATAATTACTTTAAGGACCTTACCTAGTATATATTTAATAATATTATAAGCTAATATAACTTTAATATATAATAATCTCTTTTTTCCTTAGGCTTATAGAGTATTATAGTAATTAACTTTTAAAAGCATTTAAGATTATACCCTACTTAAATATATATATTAAATAGTTAGAATAGTGCCTCTAGTACTTTTAGCTCTTTAATAAGTATATACTAGAGATTATTTAGGTAACTATTATCTCTTAATACTTTATCTAGTAATATATATAGCTTTAATTATAGCCCTAATCTTATATTATTCTAACTAAGGCATAGGGATTACCTCTAGATATTAGCTCTACTTAATAATATCTAATAGATCTATTAGTAATAGCTCTAGGAAAAAGGCTTCTTAAAATAACTATACTTTTTACTTTACTATCTCTATCTCCTCCCTATTTAATTCTTATAATATTAGTATAATTCCTTACTTATATATATTACTTTAATTATAAGCTTATTTTACTAGCCTTTATATACCTCTTAGGCCTACCTTAGTAACTTCTTATACTTATTAGTAGTATCTATTTCTTAGTACTTTATAAGTTATCTTTTCTAGTTCCTTATAAATATATACTACTTCTAATTATTTAGGTTATATATTCTAATAAAATATTATTATAATACTCTAGCTACTTTTATTACCTTCCTATACTCTAGGCTAAAATTAGGATTTAATTATTTACTTAGCTTTGTCTATAGTATTATAGTCCTAACTATTACTAGAAAGGTAGTTATTTTAAGCTTAATTTACTATAGAGATACTCTAGAGAGGTCCTTAATAATTAGATATTACCTTACTATCTCTAGTAATACTTTATTATTTATAGCTTTCTAATTATAGTATTTTAAGGGTTTATTTAATTTAGTAGTAATATCTAGTACTATATAAATTAGTTAGTAGTCTAAATTATATTATATATTATCTATTTATCTATAGTAAACTATTTAGTTAATTAATATACTTAAAATAAAGGTTAGATTAATTATTAAGGTCTACTTTCTCTATTACTCTATTACTATTCCCTTCTTTATAGTTAGCTCTAGCTCTATCTTACTAATTACCTCTAGTAATTCCTTTACCCCTATCTTTATTCTTATACTAGGGCCTCCTTATATAAGGTAGTATATATTTATATCTCTTAATACTATATATTCTATAGGTATATTCTCCTAGGCTAGCTAGGTAAGTTAATCTTAGAGTCTTTAGACTATACTACTATATAGCTTATTATATATATTATAGATATATAATATTTTTAGTTCCTTACCTTACTAGTATAATAGCTCTAGGATTTAATAATCCCATAGAACTACTATATAAGACTAACTAATAGGGTCTATCTACTTTAAGATATAAAGGTATACCTATACCTTACCCTTTTTTTACTATTCTAGATATAATAATTAGTATATTATCTTTACTAGTTAGTATATTATATAACTACTCTTATTCCTCTATAGTTCTTATATTATTATTATATTTACCTTTAGGACCTTACTATCTTATAAGAATATTACTATTACTTTATATGTTAACTTATATATATTATACTAAAGTATTTAGAAATAATTATAAATTATTTAGTAGATTATCCTAATCCTTACTTCCTACTTTAGTAGATAACCTTACTAAGGCTTAGAAGGCTTTTAGTATAATATCTATATAGTTATCCAGTAATAGGCTATTATTAGAGAAGGTCTTAAAGTATAATTAATCTTACCCCCTCTTTACTATACCCTTATATCTAATTATCTCCTTATTATTACTTAGCCTATTAGCTACTAGTATAACTAGTTAGTTAGTTACTATTAATATAATCTACTTACCTTTACTATAGGAGGCTATTAATTAGTATCCTTCCTAAAGTCTTTTTAAAGGAAATACTTTAAAATATAGTAATATAGCTTATAATTCTTAATTACTTCCTTTACTCTAGCTACTAATTTTTTCTTTATAGGATATATTAAACTAACTATTTATTATCCTCTATAATAGTTAGCATACCTTACTATTACTATCTAACCCTATATATTAGGATATTTCTAGGTAGGATATCTTTCTATATAAATCCTATATATATATATATCTATTATTAAGGTACTAAGTATATATATATCCTAGTTTTTAATACTTTTAGTATAATTTTAAATACCTATCTTAATAAAAGATTATTATACTATAGACTTAGGCCTCTTAAATAGTTCCTTAATTAATAGCCTAGTTTATAATAATAGGATTAGTAAATTCTATTATAAGAGAACCCTCTCTCTTACCTTTTTAAGGCTTTACTAACTACCTTATATAGAGGATCTTAATATCCTTATCCTAGGTATACTAATTTATAGCTATTAAATATATAGTAATATTAGTTATATTCTCTACTATAAGATTTATATCCTAGATTAGGACCCTATAGATAATAAACCTCTAGGTAGGTATCTAAATATATATACTGGTATTAAATACCTTTATCTACTTATTAGTATAGTTTTAGAGAACCTCTACCCCTATAGTATTATAGGCTTAAAGATTAATATCTCTAGATAGTAATTAATATATAGTAATAAATCCTAATATTATAAGGGGGGGGGGAATTACTAGACTTCTTAGCTACTATACCCTAGGCCTATTTAGCCTATTTAATAATTTTAGCTAGGGTCTATTAATAGAGCTTATTATATACTACCTTATTATAGATATTTACTATAAACTTACTATTAATATCTAATTTAGTATATCCCTTCGTCTGGTGTTTTGTTCATTTTAGCATATTTTTATGGCTTGGCGCCCGTGGTTTGACTGCCAAACTCTCTCCATTATCTGGCTGGTCAGTGAGTTCACCACCTATAGAGCTCTTATTTCTACATTTTAATAAACACGCTGCTGGCTATATATATATATATAAGAAAGTATATAAATTTTAAATTATTTAAACATTAAGAGAGTGGAATTCCTTATTACATGAATGGCCAGAGTAAGGATAATATAAAGGTGTTTTATAGGTTAAACACTCCTACCCAGTTAGTAAAATAGTTGAAGTTTTTTAACTCTCTGGCTTTAACTACTTATTCTTATATTAATACTAAATACAGTGAGATCACTTATTTAATAGCCTTTATACTTAAATATAAGGTAGAGAATTATCTAATCAGGATATAGGAAGGCCCATTTCAGTGCTCTTTTACTTATTACACTGGGAATCCTTCCTATATTTAAATAGCTCTTAATAAAGCTATTAGTAGAACTAGAATTACTTTAAGATAGGAAGCTTTTACTCCTGTCTCTAAATACAGCTTATTCTATATATATTAATGACCACGGCATCTAGAATCTAGTAGAAAAGAGGCCACCAGGAGTAGAATATTAGCTAATAAGTAATATACTCTATATATAGCTAGTTAGTGATATTAATACCACCTATATAGTGGTTATAATCATTAATTAGAGTCAGAATTTTAAGCTTTTTTTTTAATTACTTACTAAAAGGCACTCTAGTGATTACTATACTTATACTAGTCTTTAGTAGACACTTCCTCTCTCTTTTAATAAGGTTAGATATCTTATTAATAGTATATATAGTTAATAGGCTAGTAATAATATTATTATCTTACTATATAAAGTAAAGAATATTATTCTTAGGCACTATATAGAGTGTATTCCACCTTATTTTAATACCTTATTCTTTTAATTACCTAATCAGGCCAGGAAAATTATTAACCTAGGCCTAAGTAGTGCTGCAGGTGCCAATCTCTTAATCTTAAAGTAATTTAAATAGGCTAATACTAGTAAAGTAATTATTAAGATAAATTATATAGTACTGAGGCCACAGCAGTAGGGCTTTAAGTAGTTAATATATTATAGATCCTATTATTATTAAGTCTTTATATTTTATAACCTTAATAAGGCTGCAGCTGCGGCTAGTAGGTATAAATATATAGATATAACTATAGTCTACTAGTATAAAAAGCTTATATCCCTATAGGATAGGCTTATTAGGCATTTTAAAAGTATATAATAAATAGCTAAAGCATTTTATCATAACCTTATTAATAGATATCTTTAAAGAAGGCTAATAAAACTGCTTACTAGCAGCCTAGAATTATAAGATTATTAGATTTAGTTTATACCACCACACATCACTAATTATCTCTGGCCTAAAGGTATATTTATTAGTAATTATTAGCTTATTTTAGTAGAAAGATAGAATAATATTAAGATAACTAGGAGTATTAACTAGCTCTATATATAATATATACAGATATCTCTTTATTTACTTAAATTAAATTAAGCTAATATAAAGTAATATTATATGCAGCAGTCCCTTTAAGATATTCTAATACTAATATAAGGTAATTCACAGCTCTTTATAGACTCCTATATAGATAAGACCTCTAAGAAATACTATTATCTCATCCTTTATAGTGGGTTACTATAGTCTTTAGTACTTAGCTAGGCCACTATAGCTACAGTAAAATTCAGTATAGTTATTTATATTCTATATTACAGATTCCTATAGATTATTAGGTAAAAATAGGTGGAAAAGTGATAGCAGGCTATTTATATTAAGACTAGGAGGAAGGAATAGCTTTAGAGGTGTAGGAGTATTTATATTAAGTATATTAAATTTAACAGTTTTTAGATTAGGTATCTAAGTAATTAAATCATCTATAAAGAGCTTTTTTAACTAGGCATTTTCCTCTCCTTTCTTTAGATCTTAATTAGCTAATTTAATATAATTATACTGGACTATATTAGTATCCAGTAGCTATAAAGGAGGGGGTGTATTAAGCTATAAAGCTATTATTATTACAGTAAATTTAAATATTAGTATACATACTGATATTTTCAAAAGTAGTGATAAGCATGGCAGAATAATTTTCTGCTAGAAGCAGTCTAATTTCTGGCCAATCAGGAGTGCCAAGGCTATAAAATACGCTAAAATGAACAAAACACCAGACGAAGGGATAATACTTCTAGGGTAGAGGTACCTATAGTCCCCTAAAATAGTAGAATAGAAGTATTCTATAGGCCTTATTATTAGTCTTAAGCCTAGAAAGCTTTCTACTAGGCTACTAAATTAGTAATCTTAGTTAAAATTAATAATTTTAAGCTTCTTTCTCTAAGATATATAGTATTATTCTAGATTTTCTCCAGCACCTTATAAATATCTATTAAGGAATTAGAATTTTTATACCTACTCTAGGCACCTATTATAAAGTCCTCTACCCCTTAAATAAAGATTAGTAGCTCTATATTCTAGAGAGGCTTATTTTTATAGCTTTCTATATATTACTATACTTACTAGGTACTATATTATATATTCTCTATACTAGTAAAGTAACTTGAATAATGAGAAAGGCTGGAATTCTTCAATGTGCTTAATTATCTGACTACAGCAATATTGTTGCTTTAAATACATGAGGTTATTCACACTACTCCTAAGTGACCCTTTCTCTCTATACAAATGAAATAAGTCATCAGCTGTAATATTAACTGGGATGACTGTTTATTTATATAGCCCCTATAATTACTACCTAAGATGAATAAATAATTATCCTATTAGATAACCTCTCCGCGGTAAGGTTTTAATATAGTAGATAACCACTTTCTCACTACTATTTAGTATAGTGGAGAGGTCTATCTTTAATACACCCCTTAGGTAATAACTATAGGGTTAGAGTATTAAATTATTATAATAGCTAATATTAAGTATAGAAGGTAGGAATTAGTCCTATATACTAGTAGTAGTAATATTAGCATTCTTATCTTTTAGTTTAATAGTATTATTTATATTTCCTTCTCTCTTTACTAGGTTAAGGCCCAGTCTTATAATAAAGCTATTAAACTTCCTCTTTTTAAGGGCTTTTATAAGGCTATTAATAACTAGGGTTTTACCTAGAGTATAGATAAATTAAATATAGCTAGCATAAGTATAATTATAAAGCTAGTAATATCTAATATTAATATACTTAGTCTATTTATAAAAGGTAGAGTTCTTAATCAGTAAAATAGTAGCTTTACTATTACTTTAGATATAGATTAGCGCAGGCTTTAATTACTTTATATCTATAATAGGTTATAGATTAGTATTATATTTAATAGAGTATAGTAGATTAAAGATCTAGATAGCCTCTTTACCTACTTCTATTATAGCTATATATTTAGCTTTAGTAGATAATAGGGTAATAAGTAGTTATAGTTTTAATTTCTAGGAGATTAGACTACTATTAAGAAAGAAGATATATCTAGAAATTAATTTTCTAGTATCTAGATATAAGGTATATAAAGCATTATAGTGACTAACTAGTCTATAACTATGCTCTCCCAGCCTAGTTATAGTTAGTAGGCTAAAGATGATTTCATAGTTATTAGAGTTTTATAGATATCTAAGAGCTCTATTAACTATATTAAAATATAGAGTTACTAGATTAGTTAAGAATTAGCTTAAGAGACTTATTATAAAGCTATAGTTAGGTTATAAGGTAACCATGCTATATATTAATAATCTAATATTTAATTAATATTCCTTAATTTACTTTATAGGTGTAGGATTAAGTAATTTCTATAGATTATACTTCTTAAGTATGGGGGTGTTATATCTTTATTTAGATAGATAGTATTAAAGAAGCACCTTATAAAAATATGCCTTTTATAAGATTAAAAGTATATTATCTTTTCTAGTAACTTTTATACTAAGATATTAAGATAGTTAGCCTATATTAATATAAGACTATATCTTCTTAATACTTTTCTTAATCTCTGCAGTTAATTTAGTAGAGGATAAGGTAATAAGTATATTATTAACCTATATAAGAATAAAAGTAATATTATTATCCTTTCTTATTAAATAGAGATATTTATTATATAGAGATTATAAGAGCCTAATTAACTATATTCCTTTATAGTACTTAAAGAACTAGTTATAAGTAGATTACTTTAACTTATATAAGGATAGTAGGATAAGGTATATAGATCCTAGGACCTTATAGCTATAAGGGTATTCTATATATACTATTTCTTTTAAATAGGTATTAAGATAGGCTAGATTTATATTAATTTAGTTTACCTAAAGACTAAATTTAGTAATAATTACTAGTATAATATAGGTTATTTTATATTGTATAGTCCTAGTAAAGGTCTAGTTATAATTTAGGTCTTTAACTTATATAAAGCCTCTAATAACCTATTTAGCTTTAAATTTAATAATTTTACTATTAGATCCTCTCTTTAGCTTATAGACCTAGTGGCCTTAAAGGACTTACTTTTTATTAATATTATAGGCTTTAATAAGCTTCTAGTAGCTAATTTTATTCTACTACTATATTTTAGTATCTATAGCTTTCTTCCACTATTTTACCTTAGGGGATTTTAGGGCTTTATAATAGGTGTATAGCTTAATAATAGTATTAGGATTAAGTCCTAAATATTTATTACTTTTAATATTAGTATTAAGAATGGTTATAGAGGCAATATAATTAATATTATTTTAGGTATACTTATTAGTAGAGGTTATGTCTATTAAGGTAGATCTAGTTAAAAAGACTGTAGTATATACTAAGTTATCTAAGGTAGTATTAATATCTAGTATATTATTAGTAGAATAGAAGGCAGAAATATAAGTTATATTATTATTATAGTTATCTTACCCCTTATTCTAACTTCTTTTAACTTTTTTAATATTACTGTCTGTATTAGATTTAGAGCTTAAAGATATTATTTTAAGATTAGTAACACTAGTAATCTTATTATAGTCTTTATTTTTAGGTAAGTTAGTAGTATTACTATTATCTACCCCTTCTTTAAGCTCTAAGAGGTATTAAATTTATAGCTAATCTTAGTTTTTTAGTAGATCTAGGTTACTATATAGGTTAAAATCACTTCCTTTATTAAACCTTATATCCTACTTCTAGTAGATTATCCTACTAGAGATCCTATCTTAATAGGGCTAGTAGATTTTATAATTAGACTTATAGTAATTAGTATATCTTACTAGATAACTAAGTCTTACTCTAGTAGCTAGGTACTTTCTTACTTTACTAGTCTTTCTATTAAAGGTTTCTTTTAGTATAGTTATATATACTATTACCTCTAGGGCTTTAAGATAGCTAATATCTAGTTTTTTATAATAGATATACTTATATAAGGTCTTAATCTTACCCTTTTTAGTACTATTATAAGGTAAGATATTTTAAAGGTAGACTACTATTTTAAGGATAAGACCCTATAGGTAATATAGCAGCTTAGTATCTATAAGAATTACTCTAACTCTTTCTATTAGGATATAGTTAATATACTTAGCTCTACTATTTTAAGTATAAGTATATAAACTTATAAGATATTATATAATAATATAGTTCTTTATCTATTATTATACTTCTTTTTAAAACTTATTCTCTAATATTATTAGACTAGAAGGCTCTTATCTCTATATTAAAATCTCTTATATAGATTTAATAGAGGCATTTTAATATATTTAATACTTCTACCCTATCTTAGAGTAGGAGAATAGTTAACTAGCTAGTATAGTTATTAATAGCTACTAACTAGTACTAGGCTCCTAATATAAGAGCTAGTAGGAGTTTCTTACTAGTTCCTCTAATATTAATAAATACTAGATCTCCCATTCTTCTTAACTAATTTTTAATAGGTTTTTAATAGATAATCTTAGTTACTTTTCCTTTAAGATATAGTATATAAATCTTTTTTAATACTGGTATTCCTTTAATATCTATGCCTCTTAATAGTATTAATAATCTTATAATATTAGATACTCCTAGATGACTAAGTCTTCAGTGCTATATTCTAATATTAACCCTAGATTAATCTAGTTTTACTTAGTTAGTATTATCTATATTAATAGGATCTATCTCTAGTAAGTCCTAGTAAACTTCTATATTAAATATAGCAGTTTTTCTTTTATTAATAGAGTTA
>NW_024467833.1:1390513-1394108 GCF_001890725.1 Aspergillus wentii DTO 134E9
ATATTTAAGGATTATTATTATATTAATTAACTAAGTATAGTAGTTATTTTAGCTAGTAAGCTTTACTATCTTAATATCTAATAGCTTAGATCTAGGGTAAATACTAACTATCTAGTTTACTTTTACTATTAGCTATTCTAGGCCTTTAGTCTAGTATATTCCTTCTCTCAGTATCCTATCCTATAATAGTACACTGTTATATCCTCCTAATAGTCCTAGTAGACCTAGTAGGTTTAGTGGCCTATTTATTACTCTATTTAAAATACTATATATATTCTTAAGATCTTATTAGTTTAGTAATCTTAGAGGATTATAGGGGAATAGGTTAGGATAATATCTCTATATCTTATAAGAGGATCTAGGTGAGTTAGGTAGTCTATTATTAGTAGTGATATAGAATTATAGCTAGGTTTTAGGATTATTATATAGGCCATTTTATCTTATGGCATTTTAACTCTAGGCATTCTAATAGCCTGGTATATATAGCTATATATTAGGCTAATAGGTTAATCTTATAAATTACTCATGATTAATCTAGATAAGTCCTAGATTATTAGGTCTGGTAGGCCTCTCCTTAGAGATGTTAATTATTCTTAGCTAGCTTTAGTTATTAATTAGTTAATTTATTAGAGTACTGATAATTACTAGATTAGTAGGGGTTAGTCTTAGCAGTTTAACTAAAGGCACTGTCTATATATTATAGTAGTGGCTAGTAGCTCTATAGTAATAGATATTAGTAATATTATAGGTATTAATAATAGTTATAGGGGTCTCTAGTTAATTTCCTAGGCCTATAATAATTCTAAGATTCCATATACTGGGGTAGTAAATCTTAGTAATATTAAAGATAGTATCTTTAATATCCTTACTATAATAGCTAAGTTCCTTAGCTAATATCTATTAACTAGGATTATCATTATTAAAGAGGGAATAATACTTACTAATTACTTTACCTCTAACCTATGTTCTAGCTGTTACTGGCTATATTAGAGAGGCTATAAGGCCTTATAGTAGAGTTAGTATTCTAACCTCCTTTATCTTAGGATAGAAAGAATATTAGTCTATTATGGTTAATATAGTAAAAGGTAGGTATAAATAGCTTTAAAAATAATAAAAAGGGAAATAGAAAGGTAAGTAAGTGATAGAGGCAGCTATATATAGCTTTAGGTTTTCTAGAAGAGGTAATTAATCACCTAAATTAGTAACTTAGGCTTATAACTACTTAAATAATAAGAAAGGCTGGAATTCTTTAACATGCTTAATTATCTGACTACAGTGATATTATTACTTTAAATATATAAGGTTATTCACACTACTCCTAAGTGACCCTTTCTCTCTATATAAATAAAATAAGTTATTGGCTGTAATATTGACTGGGATGACTGTTCTGTAAAGCACCAGGAGCCGGAGGTGCTTGGAGATAGTGATTTAGGCTGCAAGTTACCAGCGTACTATGGGCAAGAATACTGTGTGGTAAACCTTTTAGTGGTATTACTTAGAATTAATCACTTACCCTATATCTATCTATTATATAGTCTTCTAAATACTGTCTTAACTAGCTATAGTCACATAGTTCAGGGAACCTACTAAGACCTTATAATAAGGTCACTACTAGTTCACTATTAGATTCTGGGGTATGATAATTACTCCCCCCCTTTATAGGGGCTTATCCATGAGTCCTATACTAAGCTGAATTTAGAATAGTCTAGATATTAGATTAATATAATACTATAATACTGCTTAAATCACTTCTTATTCTAACTACTTCTTCTAATTATTTTATGTAATAAAGCTTTCTATATTAATTTAGAATAGTAATTATATTACTATCATTTTATCTTATTATTAATGGCATTGTGGCGTTATCATTATTATTATTAGTTATTTTAGGTTTTTATTATATTAGTCTTATTAAGTAATACTAATATGCTCTCCTATTATCTGGCATTCATTTAATATATTAAATAGGATTATTCCCATTATTCTCTATTTATAATGATTTCTAAATAGCTTTACTTATATATTGCTTAGGCTTAGTATTACTATTATTAGATATAAATATAAGAAATTCTTCTGCTTTATATAAAGGTAAGTTATCTAGTCCCCTTTATAAAACTACTAGTTTAGTTCCTTTATATAGTTATTTTTATATTAGTTTATTATCTCTATCTCTTATTATAAGTATCTTTATTTCCTATTTATTTAGTTATTATATTAATATTATAGAGATAGGTAAATATCCTCTTACTAGTGCTGCTGCTTAGGCTACTAAGGCTAAATATTATTAGTTAGCTAAAGCTAATAACTTAGTAAGTGATTCCTTAATATTTTTAAATAGCATTTATGCAGACAGTGAGCTAATAGTTATATATCTATTATAAGGTTTAGTGGGCTTTAGCCTTATTTCTTCTTCCTTTACTAGGGGCTAGTTCCCCTAGGCTCTTAATAGCTTTATTTTTATGCCATCCTCTACTATTACTATACTGCCCCCCTACTATTATCTTATTTCCCCTTTAGGGTCGCCTATTACTACTATAGGTTATTTTATTATTAGTCTTAGGCTTATATTACCCTTTTAAGATACTATTATACCTACCCTCTATTTACTTCCTACTACTGCTATACCTACCATACCCTTTAGTAGTTATTTAATATATATATATTACCTTAGCTAATTAGCTAAAAATAAGGATTTTATTTATATACACCCCTATACTATAGTGAAATATAAATACTATACCTATTTAAAGAAAGTGTACTTACTAGTGCTAGTCCCCCTATATACTATAGTTACTAATACCCTTAGGTAAGGCACTAGTAACTGGAAGAAGGCTATTAATAAGGTAGTAAAGGATATATACACCTTCTATAAGAAGGTGAATAGTAAGTTAGATAAGGCTTATTAGATATAGGCTCTATAGTCCCTTAATTATAATATCTTCTTATTAGTAAATACCCTATATAAGCACTGGGGTATGCTATTAGTAGATACCTCTAAGATAGAGGACTTTAATAATCTCTTTACTAGTAAGGTAGAGGAATAAAGGTTATATAATTAGTTAAGTAATAAGAGAATAATAAGCTCTTCTAATTAGAATATAGTTTTAGTAGATATATAGTATAAGTAAGATATACCCCTATTAAACCTCTAAAGCCTATATTAGAAAAATAGAGGAAGGGAAATATTATTAGTATAACTATAGTAATTACCTAGTAATATAAAGTTATTATATAAAAAACCCTATAGGTAAAAAGCCTTAATATTTCTTTTATACTAGCCTTTAATAAGGATAAATCTCCTATCTTTTCTTAAATCTAGCTAGTACTTTACTAGTATTTTATAGGTATTCTACTAGCTCCTAGGAGTTCTTATACTCTAGGAATCCTTTCTACTTTACTAGGTATTATTTCTTCTAATATTATATTCTCTTATTAAGGACTTCCTCCACTTCCTATTCCTCTTTATTATTAATTACAATAGAAAGGATATCTTCTAGTGGTATTTTACCTTTCTATTCTCTCTAGGGTTAAAGTAATAAAATATAGAATATTAGATAGACCTATTTAAAGGACTTAAGTAGCTATAGGGTATATA
>NW_024467833.1:1397728-1399081 GCF_001890725.1 Aspergillus wentii DTO 134E9
TTTTATACTAGCCTTTAATAAGGATAAATCTCCTATCTTTTCTTAAATCTAGCTAGTACTTTACTAGTATTTTATAGGTATTCTACTAGCTCCTAGGAGTTCTTATACTCTAGGAATCCTTTCTACTTTACTAGGTATTATTTCTTCTAATATTATATTCTCTTATTAAGGACTTCCTCCACTTCCTATTCCTCTTTATTATTAATTACAATAGAAAGGATATCTTCTAGTGGTATTTTACCTTTCTATTCTCTCTAGGGTTAAAGTAATAAAATATAGAATATTAGATAGACCTATTTAAAGGACTTAAGTAGCTATAGGGTATATACTTACTTACTAATAGTAGTAATAACCTCTAGTAGTCTAGTAAACCTTAGGATTAGCTTCTTCTTAGGCCTTTAGAGCTTTAGGTTCTATATAAATAGAAGAACCTTTTCTCTTACTAAGAATAAAATATTATTATAGTACTTATTATAATACTTAGCCTATATCTTAATTATAGTTTATAGGTTCCTTCTTATTATTTCTTATATCTTATATATCTACTTTATCTAGTCCTTAACTAATATTATAGTAAGGTCTTCATCTAGGTTAGCTATCTAAGGTAGCAGTAGTAAGTAGCTATAGACCACCTAGAAAGGGGAATATTTTATAAAGGCACTTCTTATATTATTATATAAGAATTTAGCTATACTGAGCCACTGTGCCTAGTTATCTTAGTGATAATTCATAAATAGGTATAGATATATCTCTAGCATTTAGTTCTAACAATATCTAATTATTAGTCTAGGGATAGAATATTATACTTATTCACTATTTTATTTATAGTACTTAGTAAAACTTAGTCCAGTACTTACTAGTAAATAATAAGTCCCTATTACTTATTAGGCTTCTTAGTGGCCCTTACTTAGTAACTATATATTCTATAAATATATTAGTAGGTTCTTCTACTCTAATGTCCTTATATATAGGGAGATATTAGGTTATCTTTAAAAAACAGTCTATAATAACTAGTATAGTATTATAGACCACTCTATAATATATTAATAGTAGTAAGCTAGTAATAAAGTCTATTAATAAATCCTTCTAGGGCCTATCTAGTATAGGAAGTAAAGATAACTTCCTATATAGCCTATTTTATAGAATCTTTATTTTCTAGTATATAGTATAGCTGCCTATATATTCTTTAATATTATTTTAAAGACCTACCTAGTAGAATTTCCCTTAAAGTAGAGCTACTATCTTATTAATACTATAATATCTAGTATAAGGATTATTATAATAGATCTTTATAAGCTTATACTTTATTATAGAATTATAAGGTATAAGGATAGTACCCCTAAATTAAAGGAG
>NW_024467833.1:1400271-1455465 GCF_001890725.1 Aspergillus wentii DTO 134E9
TATTAGAATATATAAGGATATTATCTAAATATACTATATAAAAGATATTAAGAATTCCTTTTAAAGTATTATTAATATATACCTAAAAAGTTAAAGGAGTATTATATAAACTAAATAGTATTACTATATATTTAAACTAACTATATTAGGTTTAAAAAGCTATCTTCTACTTATTACCTTATTAAATATATATATAGTAGTATATATCCTAAAGATCTAACTTAGTAAAGATCTTAGATCCTATAAGTTAGTCTATTAACTTATTAATCTATAGTAGTAGATATTAATTTTTTATAGTAATAGCATTTAGGCCCTAATAGTCTATATATAAATATAAAGAACTATTAGGCTTCTTTATAAAGATAATAGGAGCTACTATAGGCCTAGTACTTTCTTAGATCTATCCCTTCTTCTACTTATCTTCTATATATTCCTATAGAACTAAGAGTTCTACTAGGGATAAGGGGTATAAGAGTCTATATAGTGGTATCTACCCCTTAGTCAGCTCTATCTTATATAAAGTCTCCTCTAATAGAAGTATGCCAGCTTCCTTTTCTAAGAATATATATATATATATATTAATAGTAGACTATAGGTATCTTATTTTAGGAAGAATTATTCCTAGTAATTTCTATAAGGATATATCCCACTTTACCCCCCTTCTTTATTATCTTATAGAATTCTTTAGGTTCTTTAATTTTAAACTTTAGTAAGTTATATTAGTAATGCTAGGTGCTTACTATATAGTTTAAGTCTAGGTATATATCTTATAGCTAAACTTATCCTAAAATAATATTATAATAGGTGAGATTTAGGATTTTAAATAGGGTTTTAAAAACCCTAGTATTTCTATCCTAATTAGTAATTATATATACTAACCTAGGTTTTCTATAACTTAGGGTAGGCATGCCATTAGTAAGGGAATAGTAAGTTAGTAGTATTTCACTATTAAAGGGGTAGCTATACTTCTATAGAAACTATTATAATATAAAATCAGGTCCTACTCTACTATTAATTAATACTCTAGTTATTACTTCTTAATTACTAACCTTTACCTTAACCTATATAAGGAAAGGGTTAGGTAGTTCCTTATTAGTATAATATAATATATTAATCTTATAGAGCTAAAGTCCTTATTAGTTATAGGATATCTCCTTTATAGGAGCTTTATCCCCCTTACTCTTTACCCTTAAGTAAGTATCCTATATATATCCCTATTTATAGTAGATAAAATATCTGCCTTCCTTTCTAAGAGTATTATAGTTAACTTTAGTAGCCTTATAACTTTACTTATCCTCTTTCTAAAACTTCTTAGGGTTTCCCTAGTTATTAGTTAAAGGCTTTTTATTATTATTTACCTTATACTTTAGCTATAGGTTACTTTTTATAAACTATATTTAGGATTATTATTATATTAGAGGTGGTTTAGAAGTAGCTATACTTTCTTATTATAATATTTTCTTATATCTTATAGTAACTTCTTCTAGCTTAATTATTATTATTAGCCTACTGGGGTCCTAATAGATATTATATTATATCTTAGATTAAAGCTTTATTATAATTATATTAACCTATTACTTTTTAAGTACTATAGGGTGGTTAATAATAGTAAAGTATTCTCTAATCTAGGAGAAAAACTAGTATACTCCCTACTTAGGCTACTATTTAACCTTAAGTAGCTGGTATATTACTATCTAGCTATAGTCTTCCTTAGGTTTAAGATAGTTCTAGAGGAATTCTATAAACTTATTATAGGTAAAAGAGGCTTTAGTACTATTACTATATTCTCTCTATACCTACTTAATATTACCTTATAGATAGTTAGATATATATATAACTTTATAGTTACTATTACTATAGACTTAAGGCTTTAAGCTAAAGTATTCCTCTAGGTCTTATAGGAAAGTTTATAACTACTAAGTATTCTTTACTATATAAGGCTTAGGTTTAGATATCTTAGGTCCCTTCTACTTCTTATTAGAGAGACTCTAGAATAGCTTAGTAAGTATTATAATAGTAGTAGGATTAAGTCCTATTACTAGAGTAGCTTTATATTATTAGTTATTTAGGGGTTACTCTAAGTACTTAGATTACTAAGATTATAGAGATTACTTAGAGTACTAGGCCTACTTAGGTTACTTAGGTAACTAAGGCTGTTTAGATTATTATAGAGCTATATTTTATTTAGTTAGTTAGTTCCCTATTATATAATATTTATTCTACTAGGGTGTTAAATTCAGTTAGGGGTTTCAGTAGAACATAGGTTAGGTAGTACTAACTATCTTATCTATATATTAATATTTTATAACTAAAATAGGAAGTAATTAAAACTGTAAAGCACTAAGAGCTAGAGGTGCTTAGAGATAGTGATTTAGGCTATGAGTTACTGGTATACTATAGGTAAGAATACTATATAGTAAACCTTTTAATAGTATTACTTAGAATTAATTACTTACCCCACATCTATCTATTGTGCAGTCTTCTAAATACTGTCTTAACTAGCTATGGTCACGTGGTTCAGGGAACCCGCTGAGACCTCGCAATGAGGTCGCCGCCGGTTCGCTGTCAGGTTCCGGGGTGTGACATGTTCATTCATGTAGCCCCTATGATTACTACCTAAGATGAACGAATGATTATCCCGTCAGATGACCTCTCTGCGGCGAGGTTTCAATATAGCGGATAACCGCTTTCTCACCGCTATTCGGTGTAGCGGAGAGGTCTATCTTCAACAAAGTAATACTATAGTCCTTTTAGAGCTGCTATAGTAATAGTCTATACTATTATTAGAGGAGTTATCTCCTTATTTCCTGCCATTACTACTAGTAAACCTAATAAAATTAGGCCCTACTAGTAGCAGCTAGAGTTAAATATAGTTAAACAAATTCTGAGCTGGTTCTAACTTATGGTTATTACAGGATTTTAAGGAAAAAATAACTCTTTCTACATGAATTAAATTTTTAAAATTTCATATTAACCATAAGCTAGAATTAGCTTAGGATTAGTTCAACTACATTTAACTCCAGCCACTACTAGTAGAGACCATTTTCATTAGGATTACTGGTGGTGATGGTGGAAAATAAGGAGATAACTCTAGTAATAGTATAGATCATTACTATAGTAGCTCTAAAAGGACCACAGTACCACTTTACTAGTATAAAGGATATATAAAATAGTATATAGTAAGTATATTAGTATATAGAAAGCTATAAAAATAAGCCTCCCTAGAATATAGAGCTGCTTAGCTTTATCTAGGGGGTAAAAGACTTTATAAAAGGCACCTAAAATAGGTATAAAAATTCTAATCTTAATAATCCTACTATACTAGTAGAGATCTAAAAAGTACTAGATAGAATCTAGAAAGACACTATATATTTAAGAGAAAAGAGCTTAAGAATATTAGCTTTAACTAAAACCACTAATTTAGTAGCCTAGTAGAAAGCTTTCTAGGCCTAGGACTAGTAAAGAGGGCTATAGAATATATTTACTTTACTATTCTAAGGGACTATAGGTACCTCTACCCTAGGGGTACTATATACTAAATTAGTCATTAATTATAAGGTTATAGTAAAGGTCTATAATAAGTTAGTATAGGATAAGCTCTATAAACTAGCCCCTATAAAGATTATTAAATAAGCTAAATAGGCCTAAGTAGTAGTAGCTAGGAAGTCTAGTAGTTCACCCCTTATAATATTAGGATTTATTACTATATATTAGTTACTATTTAGAGATATTAGTCTTTAAGCCTATAGTACTATAGGGGTGGAGGTTCTCTAGAACTATACTAATAAGTAAGTAAAAGTATTTAGTATAGAGGTATATATCTAGGTACTAATCTAGGGGTTAGTTATCTATAAGGTCTTAATCTAGGATATAAATCTTACTATAAAGAATATATTATTAATTACTATATATCTAGTAGCTATAAATTAATATACTTAAGGTAAAGATACTAAGATCCTCTATATAAAGTAGTTAGTAAAGCCCTATAAAGGTAAAAGAGAGGGCTTATTAATAATAGAGTTTACTAATCCTATTACTATTAACTAGGCTATTAATTAGGGGACTATCTAGAAGGCCTAAGTCTATGGTATAATAATTTTCTACTAGGATAGGTATTTAAAACTATACTAAAAGTATTAAAAACTAGGATATATATATACTTAGTACCTTAATAATAGATATATATATAACCTATATAGAAGGGTATCCTACCTAGAAATATCCTAGTATATAGGGTTAGACTATAATAGTAAGATATACTAACTATTATAAGGATTACTAAATAGTTAGTTCTATATATCCTATAAAGAAAGAGTCAGTAGCTAGAGTAAAGGAAGTAATTAAGAACTATAAGCTATACTACTATATTCTAGAGTATTTCCTATAAAAGCATAATATTAGGAAGGATAATAATTAATAACCTCTTATAATAAAGATAAGTAACTAAATTATACTAGTAATAACTAACCTACTAGTTATACTAGTAGCTAATAAGCTAAGCACCTATAGAGAGATAGTATACTTTAAAGGAATAGAGAAGAGGAGATAGGGCTAGCTATACTCTAAAACCTTTAATAAGGTCTTATTACTAAGTATAGATATAATATTAAAGGCCTCCTAGGTATTAATAAGGTCTTAATAATAGGGGGAGCTAATTAGTATAATATTAGACCTAGATTACTAACTCTACTAGGGCTTAAAGTGGCCTTAAGCTAATAAATAACTTATAGATATAAAAGTAGAGGTACTAAAACTACTAGTAAAGATAGAGATATAAGGGGGATTATTATAGAAGAAAGTTAATAAACTCCTTAAATAATTCTAAAGTACTAAATACTAATATACTAAAAAGGTTCTACTAGCTTTACTAGTACTAGAAGAGCCTACTAAAAATAGAAGTAATAATAAGCTAAATATATAATTACTTCTAAATCCTTTAATATAATATATATAAGTTAAGAAAAGGAGTAATAGTAATATTTCTAAGGGATAGTAAAGTCTTAAAGGTAGATATAATAGTAATATAAGAACTATAGAGGAATAAGAGTAGTAATATAATATATTAGCTAGTAAAGGTAATATACTAATTACTATACCTAGAAAGATAAGAAGAAGGTATAAGTATACCTTTATATCTTAAAATAAATTAATCCAGCTAGTTAGTCCTAAATAATAGTTTTATAGGACTATTAGATCCTAAAACTATTATACTAGTAGGGTAAATAACTAAAAATATTATATATTTATAATATATATAATAAACTAGATAGTAATATATTCTAGAGGGTCTAGGGGTAACTCACTTAGCTAGCCTATAAGGATATAACTACTAAGTATATAGTACTAGAAGATATAAATATATATTACCCTATATAGGGAGGTTCTAGAATAAGAATAGAGGTAGGGGTGAAGGAGTTATTAAAGATAATTAATAAGGTAGAGCTAGAGCTAGCTATAGAGAAAGGAGTAGTAATATAGTAATAAAGAGAGTAAAGCTTAATAATAGATTTAACCTTTATCTTAAGTATATTAGTTAACTAGATAGTTTTCTATAGATATATAGATAATATATAATATAATTTAGACTACTAGCTAGTATATATAATATTAGATATTACTACTAAACTAAATAAACCCCTAAAATACTATAATTAGAAGGCTACTAATAATAAAGTACTACTAGAGATAATAAGGCAGTATCTAATTACTAGGGACCTCTCTAGGGCATCTCCTTAAAGAATTAAGCTAGAGATAATAGCCTTCTTAATAGTAGTTAGGAGGGTAGCTAAAGCTATAATACTATAAATAAAGCTAAGTAAGTAATTAAATCCTAATTTTAGCTTAGAATATAAAGAGTTAGTAAAGATAGTAAGAGTACTATAATAATACTTTACTAGAATATATAACCTATATAACTAGTAGTAGTATATACTTATAAGAAACTAGAAAAAGTAGCTAGTAAGTAAAGTATTAAGAAATATATATTACTAATAAGTATAAGAAGCTACTAAAGCAGGCTTAAGAAAAATATAGAGGTTAGTAAGGTAAGTATATAGTTAAAGTAATATATATAAGCAAGGAATTATATTAATATTATAGAGACTAGATAGGGAAGAGGTAGAGATAGTAGAATAGAAAGTATAGCTATTCTAGGAAGTATTCTTCCTAGAACTACTACTAATAGACCTATTAGATATTATTAAGTAAAACTAGTACCCTAGGTCAGTTCCTATACCTTAGCTAGAAAGATATAAAATTAGGGCTATAATTAAGGCTATATTACTAGATAAAGTATTAGAAGAAGATAGCTACCTAAATAGTCTTTAATATATATTTATTATAGAGCTAAAGGTACTAGAGGCACTATACTAGCTCTTTAATATATATATTTAAATAGGATATAACCTAAAATACTTTTAAAAGTTAATTACTATAGTTCTTTAAAAGCCTAGAGAGAAGAGGGACTACTATATACTAAAATTATACTAGCCTATAGTATTATTAAATATACTAGGTAAAGCCCTTAAAGTAATTATTACTAAATAAATTAGCTATATAGTTAAGTAGTATAGTCTCTTACTAGATACCTATCTTAGGGGATAAAAAGGGATATTAATAGACTATATAATTTAGCTAATAATAGACTAGATTAGGACCTTATAGAGAAAGGATATATTAGTAATTAGCCTCCTACTACTAGATATTATAGGGGCTTATAATAATATTTTATATACTTATTATATATTTTAAAGAAAAGATAGCTAGGATTTCTTATACTATAAGTAGTATTATTCTTAATTAGATATAATACCTAAATCTATATACCTAAAGGTATTTTAGGTACTATTCTAATATTAATAGGGATTCTATAGGGGTTATTATTATTACTAATCCTATACTTACTATATAATACTAATTTAATTAAAAATTATATAGAGAAGGAAGAATACATAACTACTGATAGATAGGTTAATAATATATATATTCTAGTAGTAGGAATAGAGGAATAAACTACTATTCTAAGGCTTTAATAAGTATATTAAAAGGTAGCAGACTAGGCCTTAAAGTATATATTAAAATTTAATATTAAGAAATATAAGCTTATCTACTTTATTAATCTAAAGTTAAGGACCTAATTAGAGTATTTACCACTACCTATACCTAAAGGAGATATTATAATAGAGGTAAGCTAGGCCTTAGAGTAGTATGTAAAGGTCTAGTTTAATCTAGAGCTTACTTTTAAGTAATACTATAAGTATATAGTAGCTAAAGTAAGGAAGAGCCTTATAGTATTATAGGGGATAGTAGGGTTAATATAAGGAATATCCCTAATAGTAATAAGATAGGTCTACTAAGTAGTAGTAGTACTATAGATACTTTATAGGGTAGTAATATAGTACTAAGTAGGAATTATATTAGCTAAAGAGTAGAATAAGATTATATAGTAATTTATAACTATCTAAAAGTAAGTAATATACCTAATTAGTAATACCTTCTATATAATAGTAGTAGAGGTATTAAATATTAAGCTATAGCTTCTATTAATATAACTATAGATAGAATAGCTAGCTAAAGAAATAGCCCTATAGATTTAAACCAGCCTAGTATATATAATACTAGGATCTCTATAGAGAAAATAACTAGATAATAAAGTTAGACTTAGTAGATAAATACCTCTAGAGGCCTAGGCCTAGATAAAGGATAGATACTTAATAGCTCCTCTAGTATCTATAGTAGGATAGTAAGAGAGTTAGTAGGTATTTATCTAAATACTATAGTAAAGGCCTCTAAAGGTATTTATTAAAGAGAGAAAAATAGTAATAATAATATATAATAATATTATAAGGAAAAAGGTAGAGGAGAGGCTACTAATAGTCTATATAGATAGGAGTAGATATTAGGGATATATAGATATAGTAATAGTTATCCTAAAGATAAGAGCTAAAGCTAGTTACTATATAGGTCTAGAGATAGCTATAATAGTATATATAGTAGAGCTCTAGGGGATCTATCTAGCCCTACTAGTAATTAAATAGTAAGGAAGGGTCTAGAGGTAGAGAGAATATATTTAAAATAGTATAATTATCTTTTTAAATAACTAAGTAGTATTAAAGGTATTCCTCTACCCCTAAATAGCCTCTAGGTAGCTGTATTAATAGGAGTACTTTTAGATACTAGACTAATATACTAAATAAGGGCTCTTAGTAGTTATTTACTAGATCCTAGCCTATAAAGGTATACTAGATAATAAGATAGCTAATTAGGCTATAAAGAAGGTAGTAATAGGGGGTTAATAGAATAAGATAATATAGCTAGTAATAGTAGCTAAGTAGAGGATTTAAAAAATAATATTAAAGAGAAATAGGAAATAGTATAGAAGAAGATACTAGTAGGTAAGCTAATAAAGTAGCTAGTAAAGATACTAGGGAAAAGGATACTAAATTATTAGAAAGGCCTATAGAAAGTAATAGTATTAATTATAATATAGATATATATAGGGAGGATTAGATTAAGCTACTACCTATCTAGAATAGGGGTTAGAGAAAGTATATAATATAGATATAATTTAGGTAATTAGATATTATATTATATACTACTAGAATACCTACTACTAGCTAATTTATAAAATAATATATAAAGGAAGCTCTAGGGTAAGGTATCCTAGATAATAAGGTATAATAAGCTACTTTTAAAGCTAAAGGTATTAGTAATAATTACTAGATTTATAATATAGATAGGCTTACTCTCTTAATTTAATATAATAGATAAAGAGATAATAGGCTCTACTAATTAGGATAATATATAGGGTAACTAAGTATAGGAAATAAAGGATAGTATATATAGTAGCTACTATACTAGGTTAATAATAATTATAAGAGGAGACTAGTAGATATAAGTAACTACTAAACTAGGGTAGGCTATAGAACTAGGGGTATAAAGAGTTAGAAGTAATAAGTTAGTAAGATAATAATCTAGTAGTATAGTAAAGCTATAGAGGTAACCTAGTAAAAGGAGCTTAGTAGGTAGTAATAGTATTAAGATATATATAGCTAGATATATAGTATAGTAGTTAGAGCTATAAGAGTTTTTATATATAGTTTAATTAAGGTTATTAGGTATATATTTTTCCTTGGGCAGCTCTTAGCTAATTAGATGGCTAAGAACCTCCCTTCTACAGTGCTGGCGCTGCATTTGCCTGCCTCAGAGTGGCGCTCTGAGCAATACTGCATAGCGACGTGTATTTAAAGTTAGCTACAATAGGAATAAGAGGTCTACTACTACTACTACTTACAGGATTTCAAAAATTTTATCCGCGCAGAAAGAGTTGTTTTTTATATATCCATCCTATTTATATTAAAGAAAGATAGTGGCCTATAACTATATATCAATTATTAAGGACTTAATATAATTATTATTAAAAATTAGTATCCTTTATTATTAATTAGAGAGATTATAAATTACCTTGTTAATATAAATATTTATACTTAACTAGACTTATATAATATATATTACTACCTATATATCTATCTTAAGGATAAATAGAAAACTACTTTTTAAACCTACTATAGCTACTTTAAATATTAAGTAATACCTTTTAAACTTATAAATATACTTATAATATTCTAGTCTTATATTAATAGAGCTTTTAGTAATCTCCTTAATTTATATTATATTATATATCTTTATAATATTCTTATCTACTCCTAGAATAAGGAGGAATATATCTAATATATATAATTATTTTAAAATAACTATATACCTTAAAACTCTTTATTAAATTAAGTATACCTTTTATATTAATACTATTAACTTTCTTCGATTTATTATTATATTATAAGATATATCTATAAAGTATAATAAGGTTAGAATTATTAAGTAGTAATTTATCCCTTAAAGTATTAAGAATATCTAAATATTTTTAGGCTTTATAAACTTCTATTAAAGATTTATTAAAGGATATTTATAAATATCTATACCTTTAAATAAAATGACTAAAGATTAATATAATAATAAAATCTAATTTTATTAAGCTTATAATATTAATATACCTTAATATAAAGACCTACTATAATTAATATATATAGCTTATAAAATATTTAAGAATCTAAAAAGAAAGTTTCTTAAAGCCTTATTATTATAACATTTTAATTTTAATAAAAGATTAGAATTAAACCTAATATCTCTAATTTTATAGCTATAGAAATTTATACCTAGTTATATAATAATAATTAATAATATCTTATTATATTCCAGTCTTAAAAGATATAAGGTATAGAGATATATTATAAAACCTATGATAAAAAAAATACTTACTATTATTAAATTATTTAAATATTAAAGATAATATTTTAAAGGGAGCTAATATCCCATTATAATACTTTCTAATTATACTAACCTATAGTTCTTTATAATAACAAAAGAACTAAATAAGTATTAAGTATATTAAGTAAAGAAACTTACTATATTTAACTTTATTATTAAGTATTACCCCAGGATAAAGAATATTATAGATATATTAAGCTATTATCTAGATTATATACTATAAGAAGGTAAGGAACTTAAGAATTCTATATTATTAATATTTTAAATAAAGTTATAGTATAGTCTAAACTAACTATACAATAAATATACTAAGAAAACCCTTAAAGTATTAAGATTTATTAATACACTTATATATTAAAGACTATAATAAGTCTTTAAATATAATATTAATAATAATACCTATAGTAAGAAACTTATAACTATAAATAAGAATTATATTACTAATAATATAGATAATCTAGATATTCTAATATAATAGTTTATAATAATTATAGCTATATATATTAAGATAGTATACTTTAAAGATCTTATAAAATTAATAATTAAATTAATTTATAAAATATAGGATATTAATAAGTTTTTTACTAATATATAGTCTTATATTATATCTTAAGATTTTATAGTATTAAGTAATTTACCCTAGAGTATATCTAGTAATAAATTACTCAAGTTTAATAATTATACCTTTATCTTAAGATCTTTACCTATTATATATAAGATAATAAAGATTAATTATAATAATTTATAGAGAGGATACCTTTAAAAGTAGTATACCTTTGAAAGTATTTATTAATAATATTATTAGTATAAGATAGTATAATATCTAAGATTATATCTAGAAGTATTTAAAGTATTAATATATTACTATATATTAGTATAGACTATATAGACTTCTTAAACTATTATTATTACTTATATATTTACTAGACTAAATAAGCTTAAACTTTATTATAGGCTTATTATTATATAATTAATATATTTACTAAGTTTATATAATATATCTTAACTAAAAAGGATTTTAAGGTATATAAGTTTATTAAATTATTTTATAAATATATTTATAGTCTTATTAATATATCTAATAATCTTAGTAATAGAGGCTCCCTTTTTATTAATAATTATTAATAATATGGAATACCTATATTAACTATCTATATAATATTATTAATATAACTCTTAGTAAGGTATTTATAGACTTTTGAGGTAACTTAAGATTAATATTAATACTATTATTAAGGATACTAAGCTAGATATAATAAAAAGAGCTAAAGATCTTTAAAATATATACTTCTTCTTATAAAAATACCTTTATTAAAGTAAAGAAATTATAAAAAGATTATATAATAAGAAATACCTTAAATATATCTTTAAGATTACTAAGTTATAGTCTATATAAAAAATTATTAATATTAATTATCTTATTGAGAAGATTAATAATAAATAAATTAATCCTTTTTAGATTATAAATTATATTAGTAAATAAGCCTATATATTATATATAAGGCCTAGATATTAATTATTATATTTTATCTTCTATATCTCTTTTCTTAAATTAATCTAAGAACTAGAGGATCTTAATTTATACTATAGTAAGATAATAACTAATAATACTAATAAATCATAGATTATTGAATATATCTTAAAGAATTGTATTACTTATTATTAAACGGATTATCTAGTAGAGTAATAGGATTAACGTAATTGGACAACGAACCGCCGGGACAATGAGCCGCCGGCGGTTGACCGCCGCTACCACTGAAATACGCGAGATTCAACAATCCTGTCAAAATTAAAGCTTTTCAAAGCGCTATTTTCAGTATGGAAGCTCTATCTAGAGATAAGAGATTAAGGCTTACTGTTAAGGCTTTTAATAAGGGCTAATTCTCTTTAAAACAGGTGTATGCTGATGCTTTTAATATTAAGATAAGCACCTTTAAAGGCCACTTAAAAAGGGCCAAATCCTATAGTATTTTAGAGGCTAATTTAAGAAAGCTTTCTAATATAGATAAATTAGTTTTAAAGTAAAAGATTCTAGATATAGACTCTTAAGGCTATCCCCTTACTATTACTAAAGTGCACTACCTTACTAAGCTTCTTCTTACTATAAAATTAAAGTTATCTAAAGCTAAAAATATATTTATTAGTAAGAAATAGGTTAACTAATTTATACACTACTATAAAGCTAAATTAAAGTTAAAATATATAAGAAGATATAACTATTAATATATAAAATATAAAGATCTAAAGATTATAAAGCTATAGTTTAAATTAGCTTAAAAGACTATATAAAAATATAGTATTCTTAAATAAGATATATATAATATAGATAAAACTAGCTTTTAAATAGGAATAGCTTTAACTGCAAAGGTTATATATAGTTCAGAGTCTAGAGAAATATATACTAGAGTAATTTAGCTAGGGAATTAGGAGTGGGTAACCTTAATTATTATAATTAATACTACTGGCACTGTTTTACCTCTATAGATTATTTTTACTAGAAAAATATAGTAAGAGAAGTGGTTTAAAGCTATTCCTAGTAACTATTAGATTAGTATAAGTGAAAATAGCTAGATAATAGATAAAGTTAGCTTTAAATGGCTTTAAGCTTTTAATAAAAATATAGCTTTAAAAACTACAGGCTAATATTACCTTCTTATTCTTAATAGCTATAGAAGTTATTTAACACTTAAATTTAACTAATTTTATAAAGAAAGGAATATTATTTTATTATATATACCTCCCCATTTATCTCATAAGCTTTAACTATTAGATATAGGCTGTTTTACACCATTAAAACAGCTATATAGCTAGCAGATCTATGATGCTATTCAGAATAGTATTAAATTTATTAATAAAGTTAATTTTTTATATTATTATTAGTATATACACTATAGAGCTTTCTCTATAGTAAATATTCTCAGCAGCTTTAGAGTAGCTGGTCTTATTCTATATAATTTAGAAAGAGTGCTTTTAAAGCTTTAACTTAAGATAAAAACACTAATACTATTATCCACTATATTATCCAGCTTAAAGTCTTTCTATCTTAGAAAAATGCTAATAAATCTTTACTAGCTTAAGTATTAAAAAGTAGAGCTTAAAAGCTTTAAAGATTAAGGCCTCTTATCCTTTATTATAGACTAAACTCTTAAAAAGGTCATGAAAGATGCAGAAATAGTAATAGAAAATACTATTATACTTTAATAGGAGATATATTAGCTTTATATAACTAATAAGTATAAGTAGAATAAGAAAAAAGCCTTATAATAATATATTTAAGAAGGAGGCACCTTAACAGGCTAAGAAGGTTAAGATAAAGCTTAAAAATTAGCTTAAGAAAGAGAAGAGGAGTTAAATCAGGCATCTTAACAGGTGCATTCAGCACGCCGGCCACCACACTGCAGTCACTGTGGTAAAGAAGGTTATAATTATTTAAAATATCCAGCTAGATTAAACACCTAGCCAAGCTGTATATATTTCATTTGTATGGTGCTGAAAAGCTTCAATTTTAATTTATTCATTGTCAATACACGCATTTCGGTGGTGGTGGCGGTCAACCGCCGGCGGCTCGTTGTCCCGGCGGTTCGTTGTCCGATTACGTTAGTTTAAAAAAGATATTATATAAGAATTATTAAAGTATATTAATAACTCTTATATACTTAATATCTATTTTAAAGAAAAATAATTATAATCTATAAAGTATTATATAACTTATAAAAGGAAATCCTCTTAATTATTTTAATAATATATTAGTATATTATAATTTAAAATAATTATTTATAAGATTATTAAAAACCTATTTATATACTTATATTACTAGTATTTACTAGAGCTAGCTTAATATATACTTCTTTAAAGGTAAAGAAGGTATCTTTAGTATAAAAGCTAGTAATAGAGTATATAACTTCTATATATTTATGAAGGTTATATTATTATCTTCTTCCTTTTTCTCCTCCTTAATAGAGGCTATATTAATTAAAATACTAGCTAAATAAGATACCTTAACTTATATAATATAATTATAGATCTTAATAGCCTTAGCTAGCTACTCTTCCTTAAATTTACTAGGCTATAAAATAAATATATAAGTATAAAAAACTATAAAGTAAGTAATATAATAGTAAAGAGAAGAGACTTATTTTAAAAATATATTATTAATATTATTAGATTATAAATATATTACTTATCTAAAGTTATTATAATAAGATTATAATACTTTTATAAACCTATTCTAATATAGACTTAGACTATAATATAAATATGAATATTATAGTGGGGGATCTTATATAGTAAATAATATAAGTTTTTATTATTAGGACCTACCCTCTAGCTTACTTATAATAATAATAATACCTCTTAGAATTAATATTATTAAAGATATAGATATAGTAAGAGTTATATTAAAGTATATAAAGGTATCTATAGTATTATTTAATACTAGATAATAAATTGACTTATTAAATTTCTTTAATATTAAGTAGGAGATATTATTATATTATAAAAGTAATTACCTCTTCTTTCTTTTATTAAAGGGTATAGATATAATCTTCTTTAAGTTATATAATAATAATTAAATATTCCTTCTTCTTCTTTTTCTCTTTCTTTTCCTTCTTCTTTTTAATAGTATAAGAATAGCTTCTAATTACTATAATATTATAATATATAATAGTATAATAAAGGGTATAAATAAAGGTTATTCTTCTTTTATATTAATAATAAATATTAGCTATATTTATTATATAAGGTACTAACCCTATTTAATTTAAATATAATATCTTAAACTACTTAGCTTAAACTAGATTTATTAACTACTTTATATCCTATAGTATAGTTCTTTAAGAAGGAATTAAGCTAATATTAAAAGAAAAATATTATAATAAAGACTAATAGAACTTAAAAATAAAGCTAGGAACTTAAATAAAGTAGTTAAAGATATAATATAATTTAAATAAATATAATAAAATAAGACTTAAAGCTATATTTATAAGATAAGAAGAAAGACTAACTAAATTAATTAAAGAAAGAGAGAAAGGAAGAAAGCTTTATATAAGAATAAAATTATTTTATCACACCCTAGGATCTTATAATAGTACTATACCTATAAACCTATAAGTTAAGCCTAAAATACTAACCTATAATCCTAATCTAAGGATATTAAAAGTAACTAGAGTGCTCCTAGAAGCTAAGGGTACTTAAGAATATAGTAAGGTAATTAAAGAGAGAAGTAAGGCTAAGAAGTATATATACTTAATTAATTAAAGATATATAAATAAGTAGGTAGAATAATTAAGGTAAGTAATTTAAAAGGTAGCTATAGAATAATAACTTATATTAATTATAAAGAACTATCTAAGTATATAAAATAATTATCCTTATATATCTTCCTTAAATCTTTATAGTACCCTAGATAGTCCTTTAAATAATATATATAAGGTATCTCAAGATATATACTAAAGTATATACTATCCTAGATAATATATTAAATAGTATATTTACTAAGATATAGTATTATATACAATATTATATAAGAGTATGCCTAGTAGTGGTTATAAAGAGTATTATTATAGTAAATTATAATTCTCTATAATAAGAATATCCATTTCCCCTTAACTGCCTGATTCTGCCTAATATAGTCACTAATAAAGGTGCTGTAACATATTTATATTTATAAGTTAAATAAACTAAAAACTATATAACCTATTATCTATAATATAACTATATTTAATTATTTATTATAATATAATTTAAAAATATAAAGTACCTTATATATTATTAGGATAATATAGCTAATTAATATTAAGCTAGCTAACTTACTATAACTAATATAATATATAATATAATAAGTTTCCTATCTAATTAATAATATATAAGCTTTATTAATACTATATTAATAGATATTAAAAATAATCTTAATATTATAAGGCTATAGTCTTTTAAGAGGTAGAGGTAGTATTATAACTAATAGCTATATAATAATACTCCTAATAATATCTTATATAATCTACTTAATAATATATTAAGTTAGTCTACTATATATTATATAACTATACTATAAATATCCTTTATATCGAGTATATTATATTATACCTTAGTAATTAGTTTAATATATTCTACCACGCTCTCTATGCACCTCATAGGATATGTCCTAACAATTTTATATACTTTCTTATATAAATATATATAGCCAGCAGTGTATTTATTAAAATATAGAAATATAACTTTATAGGTAGTAAACCCACTGACTAGTTAGATAATAAAAAGGGTTTAGCAGTTAAACTGTGGGCACCAAGCCACAAAAATATGCTAAAATGAATAAAACACCAGATGAAGGGATACTATATCTCAGTGATTAGTTTAATATAATCCACCCATATGTTCTACCATGCTTTCTACGCACCTTATGGGATACATCCTAATAATACTTCTTTAGCCTTACTTCTCTCTATAACCACCTTACTATATTATTAAGTATTATTAGCTTATAGGAGCACCCTAGTTACTGTTAATATCCTTAGATTAGGGTTATAGGTTAGTATTCCCAGGCTTGACTCATAGGTTACAGGTTCGGTACCATTGCAAGATCCCAGGGTGTGACACTCACCTTATTACTTAAACTCTACTCATTACTTATAAGTAGACTTGACTCATGTGACACACTAACTCTATATATCATATATAGCAGCCGAGGTAACTAAGGTAAGACTCAGGTTATTATAAATATGGCTTATTAACTTGGAAGTATCAACTGTATCCCCGCGGAGTATTGTAGTGGGGTGGCAAACTTGCCACTTACATCTGCTTATCAATATCTTCTCTGACAATGCTCCACAGATTAGCCGTTTTTCTACCCCTCCTATACTTTTTCCCTTTCTCTCCCTTTTACTTTTTTTAACACCCCTCCTCCTTCAACAAAAATAAAATATAATATCCCAATCACCATCCCATGAATCAATATATGACCATCAATATCCTAATCTACCCAGACTGAAAAACCCAGCAATCTATCTACTACAGAACAGGTGAAATCGCAGTGCACATAAGACCTACCCCAATCTTTAATCTCCATCCACCACCATAAGCTCAGCAATCAACTATTCAACTCATCCTAACGGTTGCAATGTCACCATCAATCGCTCTTGATACTTCTGCCGAGTTCTCACCCACACCTCTACCGTCTGTCCAATCTCTACCAGGCCGGACGCTATTACTTTCTCCACCATCCTTGTCTTCGCACCCCGAAAAGCTGAATGAGATTACCCATTATTATGATCATACTGCGGCAGATTTGCAAATGATAGATCGCATAGCTCTTGGCTTTGTGTCTTTGCCCCCTTCAACTTATGATACTGTCCTTATTTTGGCAAACGCGGACGGTTCCTTTTCGGAGAGCATAAAAATTGCAGAACGTGATACCTTTGCTATGGTCGTTCAGTCACTTAAACCAGGAGGGCACCTACGCAGTCAGAGTACAGTGCATCTCTCGCATGACCATTTATACGAGACAGAGGCTGTACTTGCAGGGTTAGTCCGCGACAAGAATGGTGGATTTATGAAACCTGACTTTGGAGAACAGCAGGCCGTGCCGTTGCGGCTTGGAAAAAAGAAGAGGGATGGCGCAGAAGTTCCCAATGGACAGAAGGTTACATATTCAATGGAAGCCACGCTATCCGTTTTAAATGGGGCCAAAGCTCAGGAAGTGGCCGAAAAACCCACTGGCGTTGGATTTGTCGATTTCAGCGACGATTTCACCACTGGAATAATCCCCAGTGATCCAGAATGCTCTGGAGATGAGCTTATTGATGAAGATACTCTTCTAGATGACAATGACCTGAGTCGACCTATCGTTCAGCGTACGTGTTTATCCCCTCCAGGCAACCCTTCCCCCCTCTTCAAATAAAAAGGCATTGAGCCCATTCTCCGTGCTCATACATCGAAGAATTTTCGCTGATATTAGAGAGATAGCCCCTGAATGTCGCCCAAAAGCGGGAAAACGCCGCCGGGCTTGCAAGGACTGTACTTGTGGATTGGCCCAGAAACTCGAGGAAGAAGATGTAGCAAAGAGGGCAAGTGCCGACAAAGCACTTGACTCGTTGAAATTGGACCAAACCGATTTGGCAGAGGTCGATTTTACAGTACAAGGCAAAGTGGGAAGCTGTGGAAATTGTGCTCTAGGAGATGCTTTCCGCTGTGACGGATGCCCCTATATCGGTCTGCCAGCTTTCAAGCCTGGCGAGGAAGTAAGGCTCTTGAACAACGATGTTCAACTCTGAGCCGAATTCTCAAGTCTGATTTGTTATTGCCGGTCCTGGGATGCTAGGTGTTTTCCTTCGGGGTTTACCTAAAATCAGGCCATCTTTGCTTTATTCCGGACGGATAACCCGACCCAGTTTACTCTGGTTAGTGTTTTTTTACTTTGAGGGCGCCATATCATTATTCCCCAGTCAATACCATGACAAAGCAATATGATACCTATTAGCCACATGGTAGGTACTACTATACTGATGATTATAGGTAGGTATCCATATATCAGTATTAAGATTATTCACTAATCAGACTATTCTAACGTATACTATGTAGTTTTAAGTGATTTATAGTTAGCTTTAATCTTGGTCTTCATATATGTTACCATTTATAATTACATCAATATAACTTCTGATATTAGGTGTGGAGCTTCTATAGATAACATTTAAAGCTGCTTAATACTTGTCTGGATTGGGAGAAGTACACGTGATCAACGGTTTACCTTACTACCATAGGTAGGCCAACCTGAAATCACTGAGTGGTTCCAGCCAATAGCAGTAATGTCAACAGCCCATTCCATACATAAGAAGTTCTGCTGATCTGGCCGATGAGCACTAGGTACACTGCCTTCCACTTATGTCCCTTAACCCCTCCCCTCTTACGCTGATGCCTCCCCTAACAGCTGACAACTGGCCTATTATATTCAGAATCTAATTAAAAGAAAAGTCGCGGCGCATAAATGCGCCGCCCTTTTCTTGTATTAAGTATTTACCTAGGTAACTGCCTAGGCTAAGAATCAACCACTCCCGTCCAAGTCAGGTGATATTCCCACTGGGCCAAAAGATCAATATCAGCACTTCCATGTGCTTATTAGCGTGCGTCCATAGGTTAGCATCAACCACTGATCTAACATGGGCCTAGTTACATAGTACATGGATACCTCGGTACGATAGTCCATACCTGCATTATGCTCATCGCATAATTGTCATTTGGCAGAGTACACCTTCGGGCAAAGATCAATAGGTATTAATCAGCTTTACTTTAGTTATCTCAGAATAATATTCTATAAATAATACAGCCCATCTAAGCTCCTAACCACCCTAATTTGAAAAGGCGTTAAAAAAATCACCTAGCCCATTTTTCATAGAAAATGAAAATTCATCAAATTGGAGAGCTGATGCTTATACTTGATAGTTACATATTCAAAACAGGTAACTAGAGACAATAAAAAAGTACCAAATTACAATTACAGGAGTAACCTGAGTTTACATGGTTACGCGCTTAGTTATCTTACCCAAGCAAGGTCACACCGCTGCCCCCTCCCGCGGCTGTCAATGTCTTATCATCCCGTGCGATCCATCAATCCTTCTTGGAACAGATCCCAACAATCTACCGATTGCTCACGTAAATCAAGCATCTAAAATACAACCTCCCTTATCCCCAGGTGCCTTTACCTGATCCTGAGGTTCATATTATTTACATCCTTTTTTTTTCTATTTTCTTTTGTTCTTTTGGTCTTTGTTCCATCAGACCAGTGTGGTCCCCTGGAGCCTGTTATTCTTGGGTTCCTGTTACCAGTTTGAAAAAAGCCACGGAGGAAACCCCACTATTATCCCAGCGAATTTTATTATCCCATATAATTGCGCACCTCTACACCATGTCCTTTTCAAACCTTGTTTCTGATATCGCCTTTCGTGATGCGCACCCTGATGACCGCAGCTCGCAGATCTCTCACGCGCGATCACAAGCAACTGCTAGATCATATACAAGCACCGCGGCCACGAGTGTCAGTATATCTGGTGATATTTCAAGCCAGCTACACTCTGGCTACAGTCATCCCCTAAGCAGATCATGGCAGGCTGAAAGGCAGTTGACCAAGGTTCGTTAAGCCCCTATTACAGGTGTTGATGATTCTAAATAATAGTAGGAGATGCTCATATACCCGCTTTTTATTACGGATAATCCTGATGAAGAAACACCAATACCATCTCTACCTAATCAAAACCGCCGAGGCGTCAATCGCATAGTCCCCTTTCTGAAACCGCTTGTCCAGAAGGGGCTACGTTCAGTGATTTTGTTTGGGGTCCCCCTACACCCTTCTGCAAAAGATGCGCTCGGAACTGCTGCCGATGACCCCGCTGGCCCAGTCATTCAGGCCATCCGTCTTCTTCGGTCCCGATTCCCCCAACTCTACATTGTGACTGACGTGTGTCTTTGTGAATATACATCACATGGTCACTGTGGAATACTCAAAGAAGATGGTACGCTGGACAATGCACAATCTGTGGATCGAATTTCAGATGTAGCGCTTGCATATGCTATAGCTGGTGCTCATTGCGTCGCGCCTTCTGACATGAACGATGGGAGAGTACGCGCCATCAAACTCAAGCTGATCGAAGCCGGCCTTGCGCATCGTGTTCTCCTGATGTCGTACAGCGCCAAGTTTAGCGGTTGCCTTTATGGACCTTTCCGTGACGCCGCTGGCTCATGCCCATCTTTTGGAGACCGTAGATGTTACCAGCTCCCACCCGGTGGACGCGGCCTTGCTCGACGTGCAATCCAGAGAGACATGGGCGAAGGGGCAGACATAATTATGGTCAAGCCTGCGAGCAGTTACCTGGATATCATTAGGGATGCAAGAGAGCTAGCAAAGGACATACCGATTGCTGCCTACCAGGTTAGCGGCGAATACGCGATGATTCATGCCGGAGCGAAAGCGGGCGTTTTCGACTTGAAGTCCATGGCTTTTGAGAGCACAGAGGGAATCTTGAGAGCCGGTGCTGGAATTGTAGTAAGTTATTTTGTACCAGAATTTCTGGATTGGCTTTAGGGCCTATGTGCTTGACATCGCAGAAAAATGATGCAAATGTGACATTAGCAGATTGAAAAGAAATATAATACTTCGTCTAACAATTGAAACAAATGTCTATTTTATCACACTAAATAATAAAGCATTTAGTTAATAATTGTAAACATTTTTTTTTTTTTTGGCCCAATGGTGGTATGAGCTAGTCTAATATAATCTATTTAGAATTCACTCCCCGAGGCAATGAAAGAATCTGAGCATGAATGCATTACACAATTTACGGGGTAAGAAAAAAAGGCGAATATCGATGACCTTTCTTGGTCTGGATTTAAGACCCACAGGGGTTATAATCAGCTTCAAGTCAAATATGATCGAGGAGTCTAATACTAATACCCAACATCAAATTACATGTAGCTTGGTTTGAGGCCTTGAAACCCATAGGCTACAATGTCCGACTTGACTACTTCCCCGGGAGCCACATAAGCCCCTCGCCGAAGACGGACGCCAGGGTAGATGGTGCAGCCGGAGCCAACATAGCAGTCTTCTTCGATTGTAACGGGGCGGCCCTGATACCGGCTTTGGGAGCCTTTCCGTTCCTGCATATTCGCATGTGCCATTGAACTGAGTATAGTGACTCTAGGTCCTATCCACGTATGGGCACCAATGCTGATAGCACAATCGTCAACAAACAGGCAATTCTCTGAGATCAGAACATCTTCACCAATGTGGATGTTATACCCATAATGACAGTGGAAAGGTGCCTCAACAATCGCTCCTTGTCCGATGGATCCTGTCGAACGAGATGAAACACCTGAAGGGGAGCCCACAATTGTATGGGAGCCCACAATTGTATTTGGTGGTATCACGATCTCCTTGAGCAGACGACCCTGTTCTTTCGCACTCAGGCCGGATATGGGATTACAAGAACTGTTGAATCGCCACAGAGCAGCTTTACATCTGTCTCTTTCTTCCACCAATTGAATATCGTATGGTCGATAGAGTTCGCCGCGTATCATTTTTTCCTTTTCTGTTTCCTCACCCGTGACCGTGCGCGCAGATAACTGATGTTCGATACTGAGAGCCATCCTCGCCTGTGCTTGTGGACTACTAGTGTCCATGTTGCTAGTGGAGGCTGGTCGTTGATCGATCCCACCCTGGAGGAGTGGCATTGTTGGTTTTGGGTGGGTCCCATGTGACAACTCTCTGATTGAAGGAACAACATGATAATCAGCTTTCGGGTGTCCTTCACGAGAAAATTCGTGGATTGGCGGGACTTCGCGATAATCCGATTTGGGCATATGTTCTGAGATGTAACCAGGGTGACCTGTGCCCGGCCAAGTTCGCTTTGGCCATGATCCACGACTTGAACCAACCCCTGTTGGGCTTGTGCTGTACTGTGAAGCAGCTCGGTCACTATCGTCGACAATGATAGGCCTTATTTTTCCTGCTTCGAGTTGCTCTGTCAAATTTTGCGGCCGATCATGCTGTTGGCTCAACTCATGTAAATACTGTCCGCCAATCTCCGGATATCCCTCCTTCGATTGCAATGGAACTGGTGTTTTCGCACTTGATGGTTTTTGCCAGGTACTTCGCGACGAATATCCCTCGCACAAAAAACCGCCTCGTATGCAATTGTTGCCTGCAATGGGAGGTCAAATGAATGCACTATATTATTTTTCAAGTGGGGCCTCTGTTAGTAAAGAGGGCCGAGAAGATGGGACTTACAGGCAGGATGCTGCTCGTCGCATTTTTTCTTCCTTTTCCGGCAGGTCATGCAGCCAGTCTTGGTTCTATTGCTGAAGACACGCTTTCTCTTTGGGGCAACTTGGACGGTAGCTTGCGGTCGCTCTGGGGGATAATTCGTCAGCGACGGAGAGTGATCATTTTGCATTGGCCCTTCGACCGGACGGTTGACAGCTCCCCAGTTTTTCTGGGCAGTCTCGTGGCCCTGGGCTTCGCGCTGAAGCACCTCTGCCAGCTGTGCATCTGAAGCATCGATTTGTTGCGCGCGTTGTGCTTGACTAATCAATTGTGAATCATACTCATGCCAAGGACCATTCACTGATGGAGTCCGAGATCCCTCGTTGTTCTCTGGTCTGACTTGAATCGGAGGAGAGAGATTCTTGTGATGGTTTTCTCCATGGGGTCCCATGGAACCATCTGTGGTAGGCTGAGGATGTAAGTCTACACCGTCATCTAGGCGAGATGCCGGACTCCTAGGGAGACTGGAGGCCTGATAGGACGTCTGGGGTGTTTCTTGTCGCCCATCGGACTCCGATCTCTTCCGCTTGTTTCTGTTGGCAGTTGACGGGCCAGTATGGGATGATGATCGCTGCGAGCGCCGGTCCTCTTGATCATTCCCAGCATTGCCGCCTTCTCGCAGACGCTCATCTTGCCGAGATGGAGTGTCGTGCCCGCTTCTCCCCCAATTTTCAGAAGCCTCTCGGGGTTCTTCATTGTTTGATGTGCCATTTGAAACAGGGGCAGGCGCAAGTGGTTCCCTCCCATTCACTGCTGTAAAGCGAGAGGGACTGTGGTCTGCGTTGGGCTCCCTCTCGGAATCGTGGCCTCCATTCATCACTGCTGTAGAGGCGACAGCAGCCATTGCGAGAGTTTGAGAAGATAGATATTTTATCTGCAACAATAATATTTTGGCCGATGTATGTCTTTCAGCTACCAATCACCTTTGCTGCTATGTTATTGGTATCTGGTGAACGAACTTTGCAATTTCTCGTTTCTGGCCACAATTGCACCTGTGCTCACTTAAACATGAATTGAAGCGTGGCAATCAGGTAAAGTGACACAGACGAACTAGCAATTCAATTTAATGCGCACGAGGTTAGCCGACACGGCCCAAAACAAGGCCGGGGAATTTATATAGGCTATCAACGCAAATGACGTTGCTGGATCTCTAGCGCAGTTCCGACTGGCAGTAAAAGAAAGAACAATGGAATATACGAGTTCGCATGCGCCCGGGTGATCCGCAAAAGTGCTGATAAATCGGGACGCTCACGAGGATCTCGCAGCCATCCACTAGACGTAAGACCAACTAATCTGGACGCTGCCACAGGGGAGACCGATGGTTTTGAGAAATCGTAGCCGGCGCAAGTGGATAAGAGCCAAGTAGTGGGAACCAAATTGAAAGGCAAAAATGTCAAGGGGGAGTATGAAGATTCACGGTTGTGACGGGAGTAGCTCAAGACGATATGGCGATGACCTTGGCTCTGGTAAATGAGGGAGAGATTGATAATGGTGTGTAATGTGTATTCTGTACTCTGTATTCCGGAACGCTATCTACTTGGATGGCGGCGGTGGAAGCGATGGTAAATCGAAGAGGTGAAAGAAGCAAAATGGAGGACACTCAACAGCACCCTTCATGGGAGAAAGTAAAGCAGGCATGTATTGAACTCGCAAGTGTAAGTAGAGAAGAGGGGAAGGGGTAGGCAAAAGGGAGAGGGGGTGGAGGGGAGAGAGAGTATAACCGATAGTACCTAAATGATACTAGGTAGTACGACAGTACGAAATAGTAATGAAAATAATGATAATTATTATAGTAATAAAACCCCCGGCCCCCCAAAATAAAACAAATAAAAAAGGCCTTTCTGTCGCCTGGAGAGGACAAATGAGGAACCAGGCGAGTTGAAGAGAAGTCCAATAATAACCACCATGAAGCGTCGGAGTGGAAAGCAAAACGCGCGACCAAGGGTTGACTGGGTACAGCCCAATGTCCTTGGGATTCGCTAGCGGCGCACCTTTTCAGGTAGGAAGCGGCTGCCAGCTGGCTAATGAGACTCGACTGGCCCCAAGTTGGCGCGCGATCGGCAATGGCCGCGCGACGACTCTTCAGCAACTGGTTGGCTGCTGGCCAGCCCAGCGCGGGTCTGAGACCCCTGGGAGGGGTGAGCGATAGCGCGCTCAGGCGACACGCCACTGTCAGAGGGAAACTTGGGGACCCAGCGCCGCCGGACCTGTCCAACCGCCAAGTTACTCGCTGTACTCGCTGTTGTGCGCGAGGGAAGCGCGGCACGGCGGCCGCGGGAAGGGGGGTAGAGTGGGGCTAGATGAGAATGAACAGCAAAAAAAAAAAAAAAAAAAAAAAGTGAAATCGAAAGAAACAGGGCAAAGAAAGGGGTCAATTACGGCACCCCTCTCCCCGTTCTTCCCACAAAGATTATGATGATCATTTGGTCGCTTGTTAAACTTATTCGCCATTGGCGCCGCACTGAGCAGCTGGCGCGTTTACAGATAGCGCTTCAAAGTACATACTCTGTACTATGTACTATGTATGCATTATCTTAGACTATCATCATAATGATGATATGCTTGGCAGAACCATTGAAGTCCTTTCCAAGGGGGGTTAAGACTCTAGGACTAACTATGGCATTAGATCGTTCTTTATATAAAAATAATGATTTAATATACTATCAACATAGTGAATCCGGGCAGATTCAATCTAATAATCCTATGTACCTTATGAATAGAGGTAGTACTCAGATAGTTCACTAAACTTTTGTATGGAATGCACCAAATCCTATCATGAAACATTTGGCTGGCTATACAGAGTATGTCTAGCCAGCCTAGAACCTGAATCAGGATTAATAACCACCTGCTTACCTACTAGATAATTTATTTACGCCTGTATCCTTAGCTTACAGTATTCTATCTTATGTTCATTATCTCTATAAATCTGAATCTAATATTCAATGTGTAACTTCCTTATTGTCTAGGATTTAAGTATGAGCCTTTAGCTAATGGTTCACAGACAAGCCAAACGCCTGTGGAGCAAGTGTCTTCAGCTTATTGAGAGTATAGTTCTAGTAAGATTTATAAGACACTGGTAGGGCTACCTACCTACCTACTACTTAGGCTATTCTCTATTATTCCGAGTCTTCATTGCTTATTTGTTTAGTATAGTTAGGCCTTGTCAATCAATTCATTCTCCACTACTAGCAGACAAAAGACCAGACAGGGGTAATAGCAGTGATAGCAGGTAGACAGTTCCCTTATTTAAAGGAGATCCATTCATTTGATGCAGACTACTCCATACAAGATATTTTAGATACTCCGTAAGTGGATACGTTTGAATCTATATCATAATATATTCCGGCTATCTATTATTATTTTGGTCTCAGAGAAACTAATTAACACTATGGGATATGCAAAAATCACCAAGGTCGAAGTAAACCCTACTATAAATGCATAGGTATACTGTTCGTCAATATTGTTGGGGAAAAACGGATTATTATAAGTCGACTAAATAGTGTACCTAACTAACTTAGGACCACAACAATAATCCAGATAGACTACTCCGTACCTACAAAGTACCAGTTAACTACAGTAGTTAAATAGCTTGTGCTGACTAAGCCGAAATCGGCTGCCTGGGGATACATCACACCGACCCGATATGCCAAAGAGTTTCATCAACTTGAGAAACGCGCTGTTCTTCACCGCCAGTGCATCACTGTATTATCCCAGACTTGGTACTACTTCACTTCAAGTTGCAGCCACTCATACCCACTCCTTATTGAAAATCGGTGTCACCACCAAATAATTCGCTCCTCAGAGCTCACATACAGCCGAACCCCTCCAAAGAGACAACCCCACTAAACATTCTGCGGGCCCGTTTACCTTTTACTTCTCTAAATACCTGCAGTCTTCCTTCGATTTTTTTTTTTTTTCTTTTTGAATCTCTCTGTTGCTCTTTCCCTCTAGACTCCGAAGGTGCACTGAAGGTCAAATTGTGCAAAGGGCGATATCGCCAGCCTTTGGAGCGGGATGTCGGTTTCCATACAAGAGTTGGACAATACTGTCCGAGCCCTCTATGAAGGCAAAGGGGATCTGGTAAGGCGTGACCCATTATTATTATTATTATTATTTCTTTTCCCCTCTCCATTTCCGCGCCACTGTCCCTTTTCAACTGCTAATCGTCGGTTTCAAATGTCTAGCAAAAACAAGCCCAACAGACCTTAACAGAAGTGAGTATATATAAGCTTGTCGGTAGTCTCTTGGGGAACATATCTAACCAAATTTCTCCGATCATTAGTTTAAACAAAACCCTGATGCTTGGTTAATTGTGGGAAATATTCTCCAAGAGTCATCGTATCCACAGACTAAATGTGAGGTTCCCTCGTTCTCTTATGGCACCAGCCGCAGAACTTACAAAAATATCATACTGACGCTCGTAGACCTTGCACTTCAAGTTTTAGATGATGTGATCATGACCCGGTGGAAGGTTTTGCCCAGAGAGCAGTGTCTAGGTAGTTATTTTCACCGCCGCAGCTGATTTCAATATCAATTGGGCCCTAACTATTCCCAGGTATTCGAAACTTCATCGTCAACTTCATTATCGAAAACTCCAAATCAGAGGAGGAGCTCAGGAGCGAACGCGCTTTTTTGAACAAACTCAATTTGGTTCTCATTTCGATTCTGAAGCAAGAATGGCCGCATAACTGGCCAACCTTTATCAACGAAATTATTTCGTCTTGCCACACCAGTCTTTCTATCTGCGAGAACAATATGGCGATTCTCCGCCTGCTTTCAGAGGAAGTGTTTGACTTTTCTCAGGACCAAATGACCTCTGTAAAAGCCAGAAATCTCAAGACATCGATGACACAGGAGTTTTCGTCTATTTTCCAACTTTGCTCTGAAGTTCTCAGCACCGCAAACCAACCTAGTCTAGTCAAAGCAACCCTGGAAACTCTCCTTCGATTTTTGAACTGGATTCCCCTGGGTTACATATTCGAAACGCCCATTATCAATACCCTTTTAACGAGGTTTTTGGACATCCCGGATTTTCGAAATGTGACCCTTAAGTGTCTTACGGAAATCGGTGGTCTGCAGATTGGAAGCCCTTACAATTACGATGAAAGATTGGTCCATATGTTTACCGAAACTCTTACTACAGTCTCGAAGACCATTCCGTTGTCAATGGACTTGAAACAAACCTACGCGAAGAGCAACTCTAGAGACCAGGAATTTGTTCTCAATCTGGCACTCTTCCTTTGCAGCTTTTTCAGTGCACACCTTGACGTATGCTCCAAATACCCGGAACCCCCCCCCCCCACCAAAATTGATGACACTGACAATTTTACTAGCTTATCGAAAAATTGCCCAACCGAGATTATCTTACGCACGCACACTTTTACCTCATCCGTATCAGTCAGATTGATGACAGGGAAGTTTTCAAAATTTGCCTAGAATACTGGACGAGGCTTGTGCAGGAGCTCTACGAAGAGATGCAGCAACTTCCAATCACTGACATTAACCCCTTGGTAAGCATGGGTGTTAGTGGTCTGTCAAACGGCGGTGCCCCGCACCCTAGTACTCTGGCCAACTATCCACTTCGCAAACATAAATATGAAGAGGTGCTGTCAAGCTTGCGTACGGTCATGATCGAAAAGATGGTGCGGCCGGAAGAAGTGCTGATTGTCGAGAACGACGAGGGTGAAATCGTTCGTGAGTTCGTCAAGGAAAGTGATACGATTCAGCTATACAAGACCATCAGAGAGTGCTTGGTTTACCTTACGCACCTCGACGTTGTTGATACAGAAAACATTATGATTGAGAAGTTGGCTAAGCAAGTCGATGGAACTGAATGGTCTTGGGTGAATTGTAATACACTTTGCTGGGCCATTGGGTCCATCTCTGGGGCCATGAACGAAGAGACTGAAAAGCGTTTTCTTGTCACCGTCATCAAGGACCTTCTCGGTCTCACTGAAATGAAACGCGGAAAAGACAACAAAGCCGTTGTTGCCAGTAACATCATGTATATTGTGGGGCAGTATCCTCGTTTCTTGAAGGCACATTGGAAGTTCTTGAAGACAGTTGTCAACAAGCTGTTTGAGTTCATGCACGAGACACACGAAGGTCTGTTATGTACCTTGTATCCGATATTCTTTGTCTAACCTACAACAGGTGTCCAGGATATGGCATGTGATACATTTATAAAGATCGCCAACAAGTGCAGGCGCCATTTTGTCGCCCTCCAACCCGGTGAAAATGAGCCTTTTATCGAAGAAATTGTTCGCAACATGAGGAAAATCACCTGTGACCTTTCGCCACAGCAAGTTCATACCTTCTACGAGGCATGCGGTTATATGATTTCAGCGCAGGGCCAAAAGGGTCTCCAGGATCGGTTGATTGAAAACTTGATGTCACTACCAAATTCGGCTTGGGATGCCATTATCGCTCAAGCCAACCAGGACCCATCAATTCTTCAGGATGGAGAAACGATTAAGATCATTGGAAACATCATGAAAACGAATGTGGCAGCATGCTCTTCAATTGGAACTTACTTTTATTCTCAAATAGGCCGCATCTATCATGACATGTTGAACATGTTCCGGGCCTCCAGTCAACTTATTAGTGACGCTGTTGGACATGACGGTAAGTCATTTCCCTAATAATTTAGCCTTTTAATTATTTTCTAATTCGCTCTAGGCAACATCGCGACAAAGACTCCCAAAGTTCGAGGACTTAGGACAATCAAAAAGGAAATTCTCAAACTCATCGACACTTACGTACAGAAAGCCGACGATTTAGAGATGGTCAGCGCAAACATGGTCCCAGCGCTGCTTGAAGCGGTTCTGGTGGACTATAGTCGAAATGTCCCTGATGCGCGAGAAGCAGAGGTCTTGAACGTCATGACAACGATTATACATAAGTTACACGTATGTTTTCTTTCCCTTGACGAAAATTGGCTTTACAGGATTAACCCCATATTCTGAGTCCACACTAACCTTTTATTTGGACCAGAACTTGATGGAGGACAAGATACCACTTATTATGGAAAGCGTCTTCGAATGTACGCTGGAAATGATCAACAAAGACTTCCATGAATACCCGGAACACCGCGTTCAATTCTTCAAATTACTTCAGGCGATCAATCTATACTGCTTCCCTGCCCTACTTAAACTTGATGCGTCACAATTCAAGTTTGTGATTGACTCATGCATGTGGGCCAGTAAACATGACAATCGCGAAGTTGAAAATACAGGGCTCACAATGTGTCTGGAACTCATGAACAATATGGCTGAGACTGATGCCCAGACATCAAGTATTTTCTTCCGTCAATTTTATATCGCAATTCTCCAAGATGTGTTCTTTGTTCTCACTGATAGTGACCACAAAGCTGGTATGATACACCCGCATCCCCCCTTTCCATTAAGAAAGAATAATTCTCATTTCAACTCTACAGGATTCAAATCACAAGCTATGCTCTTGTCACGCATGTTTTACTTTGTCGAATCTGGCAAAGTGCAGGACCCCATTTACGCCCCCGAACAAGCACCTCTGGGTACATCTAATAAGGAATTCCTGCAAGAGTATGTCGCCAACCTTTTGCAGAACGCCTTTAAAAATCTTCAGGAGTAAGTCATTCCCTGTGCAAATGTATGGACCTGTCAAGTTGCTAAATATGTTTCAGAATCCAAATCAAGCAATTTGTCATCGGGCTGTTTATGTTCAATGATGACTTTAATAAGTTTAAGACCCACTTGCGAGACTTCCTAATTTCATTGAAGGAATTTGCTGGCGACAACGCAGAGCTTTATGCGGAGGAAAGAGAGCAAGCTTTGCGGGATTCTAAAGCCGCCGAAAGAGATCGCGCAATGAGGGTAGGAGGTTTGTTGAAGCCATCAGAAATGGACCAGGAGGATGAGCTATGACTTGAAAAAGAAGTTCGCAGCGAATTCGCGATCCGCTCATCAACTGGGACTGAGTATACAGGGAAGTCCAACTTCCCTGCGGGGAACGACTCCTTTGATGGCTGGTCCCTTTATGGGCTGTGACGTGAATCGAACTGCCCAAATGTCAGTCATCATCTCATAGGTGTATTTTTTTGAACCTTGAGTAGCGTCCGTCTATTTTCCCTACTTAGTTCCTCTTTTTTGGCCGGACATCCTTTCACTTTCAGTCTTGGAATTCCCTGTGTCCAGTGGCTCATTTTCTTTTATTGGCCTTTTTTTAATTATTATTACATAGCTGTTCAATGATCGCTTGTCGGGTGGCTCAACAACACAAGCAAGTTGCAACACACATAGTAAATACTTCACTCCCCCCCGCGCCACCCTCTCCTCCGTCTTTTCTGCCCCGCAGCCATCACTATTTTGCTGATTTTATGTTCTAGGTGTCTATGAACCATGGCAAAGACTCACTAAAAAATAGATCGATACTGCGAACCGCAGATGATTTCTTGTGTATATAGACTTATTTTATTTATTATTATTTTTTCAAGCCCATTCAATTCACCAAAGTTGCGAAGAACTTCACACTTCGTAGATGATGATATTTGATACAACTAAAGCCACCAAAAATACTAGTAGATAGACTTAGCGATATCGACTGTCTTTGTGGACCTAGATATCGACGCAGAAATATGATACAACTAGATGAAGTAGCTGGCCAAGGCAAAACCAATGATGATCATGATATCAATGAGGGCGGTGTGGGATTTGTTTCGCAATTTGACCATCATTGGAATCCAGTAACTGTCCTAAGCTAAAAAAGCCATGCAGATCTCCCTGATCTATACCTGATTTACACCTTAGTCTTACATACTGAATTATAAAGTCGTGCATGTTTCGCGATGTCTCGACAAACGCTACAGAGCGCAGCGCCTAGCTCTCAAATTCAATCCACAACTGATGCCGAAGATCCATCGTCTAATGTCCGTGTTTCGGGCACACTTCGATTGAGGGGCGAAGATGTTCCCGACACAACAGAAAACAACCAAGATAGAGCTTCAAACCGTCGCATAAGGTGGAGCGAGGATGTTGTTGACAATGAAGGCATGGGCAAGAAGAGTTCTAAAGGTGAGGAGTTTGTCTTCCCCGCTACCATGAACTGCAGAGGTTGATGGCTGATACGCTTCATTGATCGCCAGTCTGCTGTATTTACCACAAATCCCGGCCTGTAGGCGAGAGCAGTTCTGAATCAGAATCCTCCAGCTCCAGCTCATCGGATTCGGATAGTGACAGTGAATCCCATAATCATGCGAGGAGGGTGAGCGCTTCACACAGTATCCAGGGTCGAAGCGGAAGCCCTGGGGAGAACCCACCTAGTCAGTTTCTAGGACGAGGGCGGGGGGCCTGCTGTTCCCAACACCAGGACAGGAAAAGTAAGCGGAGAAAGCCAAGTCCAAATGCATATGAGAAGATGCCAAAGCCTTCAAAGGGATTGTCACGAAAGCAAGACTCATAGGCTTGGTTCGATATCAAAACGAACATCGACAACGAAAGGGAGAGAGAAATGGAGCATCGCAGTGCATCTGGCTTACCTAGTATAAGCACTAGCGAGACTAGGATTGCGGCGAAACAAATGTTCGGTGGACTGCATCATTGCCCTTTCGTGTACTGTCTACAGCAGTGACGCATGATGCTTATCTCAAATAAACTAACCATGAAAAACACGCGACATATATCGTGGGACCACCAACCTGGAAATATCTGCCAGAATACATTTGCTTAAACTTTACAAGATATTATGAATCAGTCTGTTGTCTATACGTGATTTTGTGAAGTGTGATGAAGATCATTGTTAAAATAATGCCAGCACGGAAAGGGGTATCTGCTCCATAATTTAACCAGATCCAATGGGGAATCAATGTAAATACAGAATGTTTCGCTAAAGAACAAAACGCAAGCCATGAGCTGAAGTGAAAATGGGTTTCACACCCTCGAATGTTGCGCTTATAACACCATACTTCTTCTCCGGGCAGCAACTCGCTGTCCCCGTCGAACTTGCCTACTATCAATCGCCAAAGATTGCCGTGAATCCTCCTCTTCCTGCTCTTCACATGAATCATGTGTGTCTTCTAGCTTGGTGGATCCATGGACAGGCTTGGAGGACGCCGAGGACCCGGAATGGGCCTTCGCCAGGACGGGATAGGCTCCAATGTCAAGTTCTCCATCGTTTTGCAGCGGAGTCTCTTTCCCCAAATGTCTGGGGTTGGAGGAGTGCCGCCGAGACTGCCTTGACGCTGTCTTTTTTGTTTTCGCAGTGAGCTCTTGGGAAACTGCAGACTGAAGATCTCGCCTGGCACCGGCGCTTTCATTTTCAAGGCCAGTGACATTATTGCTATCTGCCTCATATCCATGACTGGGAACATCATCATGTTGTCCGGAGATGAATGTCTTGGTCTCTGCCACTGATTGTGCTGAGGCTTGATCATTGAAAGTATCACCTTTGTTCGCTGGCAATGTCTTGCGCTTCCTTTGAGAAACCATATCCATTGGCTGTTTCGAAGAGTTTTCCAGAACTTCCTTGCTAATACGGCCAGAATCACTATCTGTTACATCTGAAACACGAGAGCTTTTTATGCTGACCAACCCGTTTTTAACTTTTTCGTTCTCGTCGCACGAATTCGCTTGAAGTACCTGGGAGCTGGAAGATCTTCGGGAACCCCCATACCCAACCGCATCTATCAGCTCTTTTGTAGGCCGTCGCATCTTGTCTCTGAGGTTTGGTTCGGCGTAGCTCACAACAGCCCTTTGGCGTCGTGTTACTCGGGATGGGGCATTCAACATGTCAGGTGTTCGTCCGGGATCATCCTGCTGGAATAAATGCATTTCTGGTGACGGTGGGTTTGTCATATCTGGTTCACTTTGCTCAATCACATGCCCTGGGCCTTCATTTTCTTGCTCAATTCCACTATCAAAATAGCAGGTAGGGGCGTGGTCCGGTCCATTTGGTTCTGTTTTTGCCTTGTCTTCCTGGAATCTTAGAAATGACTTTTTGTTTTCATCTCCCTGAGCTTCGAGCATGTGTAGGGCATTTGTATCATGTCCCTGGGACATCAAAGCACGGAACTTCTTGGGAGAAGACATGTTTATATTCGTGCTCTCTGTTTCCGCAGTTAGTCGGGCTAAGCCAGGTTTCGGGGTATAGCAGCTTTCCATACTTGGCTCAAACACTTTACGCTTAGATGATAGGCGATTTCTTGGTCCTCTTTTTACCTCTACTTGTCTCTTCACTGGTGAAATATCCTCGCGCATCGACACAAACTTTTCATCCGGATTCGGTGAGACTATACTGGGTCGACTAAATTGAAAATCATCGTCTCCAGTCGCAATGGATGCAAGTTGGTCATCCTCTGAAATGAACTTGCGTTTTGACCCAGACTTCAGAGGACGTTTCGAATCGTTGTGTGCGATTGGATACTCGGCGTTCATGTCGGGAATACCCTCAGCCCTTGCAGAAAGACTGGACTTTTTCTTCTTCCTTGTCTCGAGGGTGGGAGGTAACAGAGGAACACCGTCCTCAGAATCTGCAACGATTGTTTGCATCTCAGTCGTATTTTCACATTGTTTTGAACCATGGTTGTCATCTTCGAAACTCAATTGAAGAACTGGTACTTCATCTTCCATTCCCGGTGACACTGGATCGTCGAGGCTGTCATTGAGTAGATCTTGCAATTCCTGGGGTCTATTAAATTTCAGTTACAGTCACCCAAAAGTATCACGCACACCAATATTTGGCACTTACTCCAGAGTCCTTCTTGGATAACACTTGTCTTCGAGTATGACTGGGAGTCTTCCGTCTTCTGGTACAAAGCTGTAATCGAAACCTGTCGCTCTGCGTCTGATATCCAGATTTGATAGCCTTGAAGACCCCGGGCCTGTCGACTCTGTTCTATCATCGTTTAGTTTTCCGGATTTCCGTGGTAGCGTACCCAAGTCCGTCACCAGGTTACCCAGCTCCGTCAACTTGCTTTCTAATTTTGCCTTGAGATCATAAACTCCTTCATGGAGCATCTTAGCCGCCTCAAATCTTGCTATATCTTGGCTCAAGGTTATAACCTGCTCTCGTAAAGAGACATTTTCAGATAGGAGGTGGGAAACTTCCGACTCGAGGCCGCGAATGCGGAGCGACTGTATCGAATTTACTCGAGCTATTTCGCGATTCTGCCGCACAAATCGCCGCTTCACTAAACTAGGATGTCAATGAAGTTCGTTTAAGCATGGGAAAACTTTGGGAACGAGAAAAGAGCTATTTTGCTACTTACGAGAATCAATAGACTCAGAAGGTGCTGTTGATTCATTCAGTCGAGCCATGCTGCCAAAGGCTGATGATGCCGGGCGAGCTGCTTGCCTTTTGCCCCTTGGCTATTGTGAAAAGTTTAGCCTGGTTATTTTCAATGACACGGCACAGTGTATTAGTAGCCGGTATTTGTTTGTGGTGTTGGGTTGTTGTTGACTGTTTGAGAGGTTGGGCTCTTGGATTCTGTGAAGATAAACATAATGAGGTCGGGATAGTAGTTACCCATGTTGATGTTTACCCGGATATGGGTTAGTGTGGGCACCCGCCGCCAGTTTTGTTTGGGAAAGCGCGAATCGGGCCTGGCGGCGAATGCTCAAACCTGCCAATGGGCAAGACATGATGTTAACATCTATCCAATGCATATCTATATACTACATTAATACCATTATCAACCTTAGAGCTACATGATACTTTGAGAATATTTGCTTTTCTTTCTCGAGCCTTCTTTAGCTCCCTGGCTAGATTACCTATCTTGAAACCTTTATCTGCTCTCGTCTAAGAAAATAATTTCGAGGTCCCTCCCCTCCCCTCCTCCCGCCATTTAAAAGCACCTGTTCAACCGAGACCCGAACGCTTTTCTACATTTTCCAATTGAAGAGTAACTGGACTCCCAGGTTGCAGTAGGAAAATATTTGGAATTGTATTTTCCCACGAGTGATTAAACCGCCATGGCCTATACTTCTCGGCCAACCACAATGCTGCCTCCAGGAACCTCGGCGGCGACATCTCTCCGGCAGCCAAGTAACCACCATGCAATCTCGCAACAGCAGTCATCAGCTTTGGCAACGCGCATTGCATCAAAAAAGGCCGAGCTGGATAACTTAAAACAACTTTGTGAACTGAGTGGTGCGCTTGCGATGCAGGTGCAAGCCCTGGAGAGTAAGTTGGGAACACTCAAGGATGGCACAGAAGGTTCGTCATTGTGGTCCCCGCAATGTCACTAATCCCGACAAAGTAAATAAAGAAGTATTTCATTTGCTTATTTGCTTTCTTCTGAATACTAGCTGTTGCTTGCGTTCTCTCAAATTGGGGCAATGTCTTGCGGGCTATAAGTATGGCTTCAAGTAAGTCTACCCTCGTGCCTCAACGTCGCTCTAGGGCATAATCCAAATAATTTACTTTTTCCCTCTTCTTTTTTTTTTTTTTTTTTTTTTTTGCTAATATATCTTTCTTTAGCTAAAGCTGTGGGTGTAACAGGACCGAGAAACCAAAGATCAAATTCTGGAGACAAGGATGGTGTGTCAATTGAGCATCACCTTCCCGCAACACTTGTCCGGATACCTGCAGAACAACAAGAGAAATCAAGTGAATAATAAATAGCAGTGCTATTATATTTTTGTACTGTTCTTTTATCTTTAGTAGGCTTGCTTTCTCTATTAACTTACTACTATCTTTTATATGGTTTTAACCACCATTTCTATGGATAATGTAACAAGAGATACAATCCAGTGGTGACTGGAACTTCTATCAGCTTGGGTGATACCAATTTTATGATCTAGTCTTGATGGTATCAATGATTCTGCTCTAGTCAGCATGCTGGACCTTATTTGATCCAATTGATCAAGGTCAAAACCAAGAGTTTGGACCTAATGATATTATTGGAATTCCCTTGTCTCTAAACCACGAGCATCAGCCTATAGCACAATAACGGTTGGCAGAAGATTCGAGTATCACCACATTTAAAGGAAGCTTACTATTCATGTAAGTTCTATTATAGAAGTTCATGCATACGCTGTCTACGATAAGCCCTAGCACTACCTATCTATAAACAGAATGATATCTATTAGATTCGTAACATTTCTCATTTGAGTTGCATCTACTATCTTTTTGATGAGGCAATGGAATATATACTGGTGCTGATAGGGTAAGGGTGCAGTTTGAACTTTGACTTACTGCTGGGATGCAATATCTTATAGGTTATAGTAGATAGTGTGACACATGGCTTATTTTATGTGGTTCATGTTAAAATAGAACATTTTGTTGAGAGTAAAACACAGTTTTCCCAAAACCAGACTTTAGGCTGGATTGACAGCATTAACTACCCTACCTAGTAGCTGATAGGGCTTACCCGTTAACAGTATAGGAAGGGTGACAGTTATACTATAATTATATAGTACATACAATTGAGAGAACCAGTAATAAAACAGTGTAGAATAATATGATTCAGTGTTTTGTAGGTATATATATATGAAACATTAGCTGGAAACAAGCCCTAGGTATGAATGGTTATGAATATGTTTAATATGCTGGGGCGGAGGGGGGAAAGGGGGGTGGGTACAGAGTAGTACAGAGTAGTACCTAGGGTGTTGATAAGGCAGTTAAAGAATCCTACCTTAATAAGCCTATAGCTAGGGATAACTATGTAGTAGAGTTTTAAGTCATTACTGTCTCAAATACATCATGGTGGTCCCATGCCCCATTAATGCTTTTGGTTTGAATGCTGTGGATTTCGAAGGATTGGCATAGGTTGTTAGATTTATTGTAATAATGACTGGGTTATTCAACAAATACCAATAGTCAGCATGTGTATAATATCGTGCCTTTCTACAATTCCTTGGAAGTTCTGCTCAAAAGTCTTGCCTTTCTAACAATTAGAAGTTGGCCTGGTTTTCCACACAATTAGCGGTGCATTTGCCTTGACAGTGTTTGAAGCATTGCGAGAGAATACGTAGATTATAGATAGAAACCAACTGGAGTCTTTATTCACAGGAACATTGTACTCTCTATTTGATCCCCAACTGCCGGTCTTGTTACACTTCCCCAAAAGGGCGTCTCTAAGGTAAGTAGCTTTGGTGTAAAGAATAACCAACTGCCCGTGCGCCCATCGGCGCCCAGAACTGGAGGCGGGGAAACAAGGTTTGAAACCGATAGCAATTAAAGGGCGCAGCAGGCACTTGAAGCTGAAAGGGTTTCAGAGCCAATCAATATGGCTTGAGACAGACCCGTGCTCAATTCAAAGATTGGCCTCTAGCCCCCCTTGGGAATGATGCATACTCCTTTACTCCACAGTTTTTTTTTTTTTTTTTTTTTTTTATTCTTGGGTTGTTACCTTTTACTAGTAGTGCCCACACAATGCATATAGAGTATGGAGTATGGTAGGGGATAATTTATAATAGGTATCCTGTATGGGATATCTTCCTTATCATAACCACCATGGCCTTGTCTACTCCGTACTCCATGCAGAAGAAGGGGAAAATAAAATAGATTGTCTTATATCATCCCCCTTTAAAAATAAAATTTCCTCCTCTCCCTTGGTTCTTTTCTTGTCCAACCGCCGGAGCCACAGGGTTAATTAATTCTTCAATTCTTCACAGTATCTCTTCTCCACCAGTCTAATGTGGTCTGACTTCGAATTCACTGTCGCCTTGTCCTCTCTGACTTCCACTGATACTACACCAACACTACTATCTCAAACAAACTATCTATTATATCTCCATGTTTGCTCTAGGTCCAGGTTTGATTGACTTCAGACTTTCCTCCCCTTATCATTATGTGCTTGAGATTGCAACCTGTCTGTAATTTATCAAATAGGAGGCAAATAAAAGTGGGGATATGCTTTTCTTCGTTGTCTTTTTTTTTTTGTCACGCCGTCACCCTTAAAAAAATTGATACCCATTACAATGATCATATTACTGTGGCAAAGAATGATAAAGATAATAACCTTATCATGATAGACCCTGATGTATTATGGAGTAGAGAGAGAAGGATTATTTTTTCTCCCAAACTTAGACTTTTCTTTATCCAAAGGGGCCACCGGGTGTGCATCACCCGCTTGTCCCCACAATCCAATCGAGGTTGCGTGACAGTCCGGGTAGAGAGGGGATGGATCATGGATGCCTGGGCATTACTATGTATTTCTTATTACTCCATATTATTATTATTAGGTATTATTACCTTGTCATTTTGGCCTGTGGAATTCCCTAGGTGGCAGGCAGTTGACTCGACCAGCGCACAAACCCCCCACTTCTTATGCAGCCAAACTGCAGTCCGCCCCACCTGGAATCATCTGTATTTCCATCGCCTCCCACGCCTCAATAACGCCATCCGCCCACCAACCTTGGAGAACATGACCGCTAAAGTTTGAATCCAGGGGCTACGCGTCCTCTAAGAGGTCCAAATCCCTCGTCTTGAAGTCTCAAGGTATCGTACTAAACCTGGTAGGCTACTTACTTTAGCCGTTGGAAGCAGCCTATCTTGTGTCTTGTTCCCCCTCCAATCTTCCCCACTAGCCTGACTACGAAGGTACCACTCCTACCTGGTAGGTACTTACAGACATACAGACATACACAGCAATGCACACTAGTTAGTAGGACAGCACCTTAGGAGCAAGACAGGTCGCTAATCGGCTAGGTAATACCTCATAGTACGGAGTAATAATAAGGTAATAATATTATTTTAGTTACTGGGTCCATCTCTGTAGGTACCGAAGGTATGTACAATTAATTAATACCTAGTGACTTGTAGCACTCTCTTCTCTCCAGCTCTCTTTCTCTCTCGACTTCATTCTTATAACTCGGATCAGACTATCCTCCCTTCCTCATCATTCTTCTCTTCTTTCTCGGTCTTTCTTTTTCTCTTCGCTTGTGCCCCCCCCCCCCAAAATCTCACATCCCCAGTCTCGTCTCTGAATTTTTACTGAGCACACCTTCTGGCGTGACACCACTGACGCCTGACCAAATAAGCAAGAATGAGCATCAAGTGGGGATTATGAGGTGATCACTTGCTTCTTCTCCTACCTACCTTCATTGCGAAATATATTTTTCTTTCGTATTATTCATCTTTCGACGAACGGTCTACTTTTATATTATTTTTCGATTTCCTCTTGTCTACTTCTACTCCGACTTTAGACCTACCTTGCTTGACCTTGGCATGCTCCTTTTATCTACTAGTATAGTTGGTTTGGGGTTCCGATAACAACCATCTTCTCTTGACGAGCATCGCTTCATTCTTGTTATTTATAAACTAATTACTGTCAACACTATCGTCCTTTTTATACCTTTTCAACTCGAATAGCTTAACCCAGTTGCCTGAAATCAAGCTCTACGAACATGGCAACAGAATGGTCGCTAGACTTCTGTCTAGTCTGTGATCGGCAAACCCTGGGTGGTCCATACTGCTCCCAGTCTTGCAGGCTGGCAGAACTTGACCTTGGCTCTTCATCCGAGGCTACGATATCTACTTCACGTCAATTTCCGAGGGACTGTCCAAGAACAGTTCGGGCGACACCAGCAAGAGACGTTGCACCGACCAACTCGAATTCACTTCCTCAAACCACATCGAGGGTTTTATCCCCTTCATCATCACAGACCTCCCTCTCTTCGCTCAAAAGCAACTCCTCACAGAACTCCACTATTCCGGACCGATATCAGAATGAATTACGTGACTATGCAAGTTGCTTTGACCACGTTCGTGACTTGAAAAGACGATTAACGTTGTCATGACAACTATAATGCGCCATTAACACATTTGTCTGTTTCGACTTGCAGAGCCTTCGCCAGCTCCGTCTTGAAAGCTGAGTTGGACGAAAGCGGCTTGGGTGCTCGATCCTCTTCTCATTCTGGCATACCTATTGCCAGACTATCATGATCATTGTAATCATCATCATACGTCGGTGCACCGAAGACACTTTATTTGCACAGCGAAAAAAAGTATATACCCCCCTTTCTCCTTGACTTTCTTTTCCCCCTTTTCAATTGCAATTCCGAGCCTTCTTGGATATCACTTCACTCTTATAATGGGCCCACGTCGACATGAACCACACTACAGAAGAAAAGAAAGAAAGTGAGAAAAATATACATATATTATTTTGAATAATGGAAAATTCACTTTGATCCACGATGCATCTCTTTCTTTTTGTCCTCTACATTTATCGAAACTGCTGGCGTTCATTAAGCTTATCAAACCTATTTCACTGATGTCAGAACATGTACTTAAAAGGATTGTGTTATTATTACGATTGGGCAAGAAACCATGTTAGGTAGCATGTATTGTAGGTTAATACGTTCAACATGTGCCTATTGGTTATGGGGTGTATGGGACTGACTATGACCTCTCCATGACTTGCTGTAACTAATTTTATCATTTCACTTGGGCATTTCTACCAAATGCTTTGAGTCTTTGATCTAAAAGTGTAAGAAGCTGAATACACAAAGATCACACCTGCGTAACCATTGGACTCGAGGCGCTGGCCTTGAGCTCCAGTTGGGCAGGTGCATACTTATATTGAATTGATATATACATAGCTGGCATCATCTATATTACCATCTTGCATCATCCGTGTTAGTTAAAAAGTGGCAAATGTAAAGAAAGGAAACCAACAAAAAAATATCAGAGTAGTCTTGTTGGAAACAGGTAAGGCTAAGCCAAGACCTTTTCAAGCTCTTTTGCATCCCTGGGCACAAATCGAGCTTTATATTTCTTGGGAATCGCCACCAGGCTGGTGGGGTCGGAATTGCCCTTGACAGGATGCCAGTCAGCGTCGTCGTGCGGCTCGATGTGAAAGCTGTTTAGGGTCCGCATGAAGACCAGGTACAGTTCCCTGTTGGCGAGTAAGGAGCCTGCGCACATCCGATATCCCATTCCGTACGTGAACATAGGTGCGTCCGGCTGCTCAAACCATCTCTCCGGTCTAAATTCTTCTGGGTCGGTCCAGACTTCGGGGTCTACACAGTGGACGAGAAATTTGTTAGCTCAAGTTCACAAGCATCATGAGCTGGGTCAGGAGAGACTAACCCATATTGCAGGCCCAAGAATTCAAAAAGAAAACAGTTCCCTTTGGTATCACAATTCCATTATAAGAAATGTCTCTGATTGAGGTCCGGGGGAGTGCAAGACGGAGAACAGTATAGAATCTACATAAGAACTGTTAACTTCAACAATCCAATTTGTTAGAGGTAAAGTGATGTTGGTTCATACCGTAGGCACTCCTTCACCAACGCGGCAACATATGCGCACTTTTGGTCATCGCCAGCATCGCACATTGGCTGGCCTTTACCGTATATCTCTTGAATTGCTCTCGCGGCCTTGTTCTGGATATCTGGGCGTCGAGAAAGAAGGCAAATACTCCAGGCCACGAGGGTAGTGACAGTGTCAAGTCCGCCAGAAAGCATGGTCAAGCTGATAGAAATGAGCTCCTCAGAGTTGAGTCGGGCTTCCTTATCGAGAATGACATTTGCTTGGATACAGGGCTCATGGATTCCCTTTTCCATTCGCTCGTTCAAGTCACGGTTAAGGCCGTTTAGATATCGATCACGGCGGTCTCTCATCTCTTTGGCCTTCTGTGAATTCAAACTGAATGGATTAAGGCGTAGGAGAGGAATGTAGTCTTGCAGGTTTCCCGTGGTACTTCTGAACTTACTGATCTCTTCCTCGACATGTGTGATCTCTTCGAACAGGGTCTCCTCTTGCGACGCAACACGAACGCCCCAGTTGAGCGTCAAGGCCAAACTCAAACTGAGTCGTTGGATCATCGCCATTGGATCCACGGATGTCTTCCCGCCATTTCCATATTTGAAAAGCTCTGCGACAAATGCCTTGGATTCAACATCCAGGTGAGAGACATACGATTCCACCGATGGCCGGTTGAGAGCCGATGCAGCACCCTTTCTGCGTCGCTTCAAAGATTCGCTGTAGGGTGAAGTTCCAATAGTTGTACCAGCCGTGTTAGATACGATCTTTGGTGTATATAGTCAGCTTTTTCTGGATGAAAGCCTCATAGGACGTTGACTTGTGCTTACCTTGTGAAACGTATAGAACTCGGGCCTTGAGCTTAGGGCTTGGGCATTATGCCCGAAAAGGACTTTGGCGGACGCTGCTGAGTTCACGATGACAATTGGGATATTTCCAAGCTGGATTTGATAAACGGGGCCGTAAGTCTTCGACCACAGGCGGTATTGCTCAGCAGCATTTTTGCGGATCTGTGCTAGATTTCCGATCAATGGCATACCACGAGGCCCTTTCATCCCCTTAACACGGACAGATGAGCGAATGAATTCATTCAGTATGACATATAGAATTGGGACAAGGGCAGTCACCACTCCCAAGGAGCGCAAGGGAGATTGGACAACATGGAGCTGCAAAAAGAACAGAGCAGCCGCTATTGCCATGGCGTCTTTTTACCTCTTTCCCTTTTTCCTGTGGCGATTTTTTTTTAATTTGGTTATTGGTGAGTTGAGGATGAAAGAAGACTGCCAGATATTTAGACTCCATACCCATTCCCATTAATATATGGCAAGTGATGCCAACTGTCATGCAGTGAGACTATCCTTTACCTACATCCAGAAAGGAACATTTCCGTTCTCCTCAAAGACCCAGACGGAGGCTAGGGAGCGTTGCTTTCTACCCCACATTTCTTTCCAAGCCAGAGGAAAGCCGGGGTAATTCAGCTGTGGATTGTGACTTTGCAATCCATCATTCGTTGCGTAGAAGGAGGTGATGTCGTCGGTGCAGCCGAGAGCGTTCCGCACCCGGAACTATTCCGCCTACCGTGGCGACGATGATCTACCGATTAGGTACGTTTCAAAATCTTCTAACACTGGACCATGGTTTTATAGTACTTGTTATATAAGAGGGATATATGGCGGATACATACCGCTTGAGGATATGTTGACAGATGATGACGGGAATAGCTAATGTAGATTTATTCCTCATCGGAAGATATATGTGCATGACCTTTTTGGCTCATGGCAGCTGGTGTCCATCTTTATTCATAATTAATTTTTGTTTTCTAATTCAACCATCAATATGCACTTTCATTTATTTTGATCCTATCCACTTACTATCATCTATATAGAATATCTAAACTACACTTCAAGTACAAGGAGAAAAACGTCGAATTATCGATATAGGGCGTCAAGATGCTTGAGGAATAAAAAGTCGGAGAAAACTATGACATGGATAAAAAGAGAATGGATGGGGGAAATGGGGGGAGGGAGTCGAATAGTTATGTAGAGCCAGTCTGCGTCAGCATGAGGCGATTCAGATGATGGCCCATGCGACAACAGAAAAACCGTCTGAAGAAGATTTGCCCGGCGACAATCTCAGAAATATTCAGTGAAATCTGGGAAAGCATTACTTAGTATTATGTACTGCGTATGACATGGATATTGGCTAGGTAGTTGACTTAGTGAATAGAAGGCTGAGATAGTAACCACGTATCACAGAGTAAAATAGAAACTGATTCTTTTTTAATTAAACGATCCCTTGATGTCTAACAACATATTCCTGGTTGATATGTCCTGATCGCGATGTCATTGCGGAGAAATGGTCCCCAGGGGAGACACCAATACAACCAATGAAGATACTTTGAGCATAGCAAGAGTGGAGTGCACAGTATCTTTGTATTGTCCACCGTACTCCGCCGAAAAGAAGTATCCTTGATGTGATGATGATGATGATGCCAACTTGGACAATGACATCAGTTGGGAGTATCCATTGCCAACATGACTGCTATTTTCACCGGTTATCATCCTGTGTTACTATCCATCACTGTCAAATGTAGAATAGAGATAAAATAAAATTAGATAAAAACTCCGGACTCGGAGAGAAAAGGATCGAAGCATTGTTGAGATCTACCACCTATATTAAGAATGAAAGGTAAAATCATACGAAATGCAGAGTCAAATATAGAAACATAATAGGAATTGACAGTTGTCCCAATAATGCAATTGAACTGGTTTTTGGCTTCTTTTGAGCCCCTGCAACCAACAGTCGCAACTACTGCAAGGAGAGCCAAATCTTGATTGATGTTGGCAGTGGGGCTGATTATCTAATGCCTACAATACTCCATGGGGGACGGGCAATCGTTTACCGTAGAACGGAATAGGTACTGGACCTACCTTACAGTCATCAGCTCTCCAGGGATTGTGGAGTCGGGCCAAGGTGATGGAAGAAAAATAAACTGGATCCCGTGCAGGCATTATTTTTGTCCAGACCCTTTCTAGTGGTGCTGGTGGTTGCGATCGCATTCGAGAAATCGACACCCAAAAAGTAAAATAAAAATTTCTTTTCTATCACTGGGAGAAAAAAAAAAAAAAAAGGTATTCTTGGCCAATCGCACGCATGGGTTATACATCATTCATTCATGTAGGACTCCTTAATACAGAGTGCCAGGGTGTTTGTTTGTACAGAGTAGCAAGATAATAGCAATGATGGATTTCGGTGGACACGGCTCATCGACGGAACCATGGATGGGTCAGGAACAGGAAAGAAAAAAAAATAGTTGATCGTGTGATTCATCCCACTCGAGTCTAGCGATGGTGTTGATATTCTGCGCTCCTATAATAAGTAAACATGAGTCTGGATGGAACTATCAAGATTGGCAAGAAATTTCTGCTTGTCACATGGCGGTCACGGAGTTCGGGATGTACGCCCGTATCATTGGGTCCCCCCACCCACGCCGGGGCCTGCCGACTGTCTGATTGGTGGGACAAGGCTGATGTGCGCAGCGAAGGCCGTCATCGTGACCTTTGATTATTGCCCCCCAAAGTGGTCCATTCCCGGCTGGGTGGATGACGCAGCAATCAAAGACAGAACAGGGCAGGTTTACCTGCTGGAGCTGAAAGAGACGGAATAATACAGTCGATAATGGATACCTAGGCACTATCAATTGATTGAGCCATCTGGCATTCCAATACTTTCCTAGTTGGTTGCTTAGTTTCCTCCCTTTCTTTCTGACTCAGGTCCATATACATAGACTCCCCTCGATCCTTTTCCTTCCTGCATTCTTTCTTCCTTTCTCTCTTCCTCCTCTCCACCGCAGCTCTGTACACTACCTCCTCCTTCCTCTCCTTTCCCCCTTTCTTCCTCTCCTTCCTACCTACCTCACAGTTACATCTACCACTGCAATCTCTTTAATCGTATTTCCAACTCGCGGTTCTGCTCACAACCTCCTATTAAACAAAGGGGCTTAGGATACAGCCGAAAAGCTATATCCTTCACGACACTAACCTACCACACCGGTCTTTCGATCGATCCCATATTTACTCGACCACAATGGCTTCGCGTTACTCCCGCAGACTCCTAAGACCCTTGCTCTATACCTCCGCGGCCGCAGCTGCAGGAGCAGGAGTTCTCTACATCTCATACCGCCCCCGTAATATTCCTGGCTCCGAAGCCCCAGCAGTACCCCCGCCAGGTTACCACGAGGGAAAGCTTGTGCCTCCCAGTTTCCCATACATCAAATCCCGTGCAGAACAGATTCAGGATCTCAGACGCAGCTCTGAGAGTGGTGAAGCCAACAAGGACAATGAGTATGATCTCTTGGTCATTGGTGGCGGTGCTACAGGCTCCGGAATTGCACTTGATGCTGCGACACGAGGGTTGAAAGTCGCAATTGTCGAACGCGATGACTTCAGTGCTGGTACAAGTAGTAAGAGTACAAAGCTGGTGCACGGTGGTGTTCGTTACTTGGAGAAGGCAGTTTGGGAATTGGATTACAACCAGTAAGTTTACCATTCTCTCTTCTTTTTTTGTCTACGTTTCGTGTGTCCATAAACTGACGCTGTCTGCGTTAGGTATGCTCTCGTCAAGGAAGCTTTGAGAGAACGAAAGTACTTCTTGAACACTGCCCCCCACCTGTCGAGTTGGCTCCCTATCATGGTCCCAGTGCAAAAGTGGTGGCAGGCACCTTACTTTTGGGCGGGCACCAAGTTTTATGACTTCTTGGCCGGTACGGAGGGAATTGAAAGCTCTTACTTCCTTACCAAGAGTAAGGCAATTGATGCTTTCCCCATGCTGAGAAAAGACAACCTGTTCGGTGCCATGGTTTACTACGGTACGCGACAACCCGTTGGAAATTATGTATTACAAATTGCTAACTACACGTAGATGGTGCTCACAATGATTCGCGTATGAACGTCTCTTTGGCCATGACCGCCGCCCTATATGGTAGCACTGTTGTGAACCATATGCAGGTCACCGGCCTGACCAAGGATGCGAATGGTAAATTAAACGGTGCTCAAGTGAAGGACCTGATTGCCGAGAAGAACGGTCAAAATGTGGAGTCCTTCAACATCCGCGCTAAGGGAGTTATCAATGCTACTGGGCCTTTCACCGACTCCATTCGACAGATGGATGAACCTACCGTCAAGGAGATCGTGGCTCCTAGCTCTGGTGTTCACGTCATCCTTCCCGGATACTATAGTCCCTCGGACATGGGCTTGATTGACCCCTCTACCTCCGATGGCCGTGTCATCTTCTTCCTTCCATGGCAAGGAAACACAATTGCTGGCACCACGGATGCCCCAACCACCATCACAGCGCAGCCAGAGCCTTCTGAGCACGATATTAACTGGATTCTCAATGAAGTCCGTGGGTACCTTGCCCCTGACATTACAGTGGATCGAAGTGATGTGCTTGCTGCCTGGTCTGGAATTCGACCCCTTGTCCGTGACCCCAAGGTGAAATCATCCGAGGCGTTGGTTCGTAACCACCTTATCTCGGTCTCCACATCTGGCTTGTTGACCTGCGCTGGTGGAAAATGGACTACTTATCGTCAAATGGCAGAGGAGGCTGTCGATGAGGCTGTCCAAGTGTTCGGCCTTAAGCCCCGAGAAGTTTTGGGGGCCCCTGACATCAGTGGTGCCGGAGGCAGTGGCTTGGTGTCTGACGGCGCAGTTCTGGATGGCAGCTGTCAAACCCATCAGGTCCGCTTGATTGGAGCCCATGGATTTTCCAAGACCCTCTTCATCAACCTCATTCAACACTTTGGTCTCGAAACCGATGTCGCTCAGCACCTCACTCAATCCTACGGTGATCGGGCTTGGCAGGTCGCTGCTTTGGCATCCCCAACCAACTCTCGTTTCCCCGTTCGAGGTTACCGTATCGCAACTATGTACCCCTTCATTGACGGCGAAATTCGCTACGCTGTCCGCCATGAATATGCTCAAACTGTGGTCGACGTCATTGCCCGCAGAACTCGCTTGGCATTCTTGAACGCTGAAGCTGCCCTCGAGGCTCTTCCTGGTATTATCGACCTGATGGGCGAGGAATTGAAGTGGGACAGCAAGAGAAGGGATCTCGAATGGAATGACTCTGTTCATTTCCTTTCGTCGATGGGCCTTCCTCAGACTCTCCGTAACCTTTCCAGAAGCGAGGTCGAGGCCGGTCGGGTGAAGGATGTCGATATCTCAGAACGCAAGTCGTTCTCCAGAGTTGGTGAGTAGCCATAATCCCTATTAGTTTTTGGCTGATACTAATCGTACTTCCAGAGGGACCTGCCGATATGCTTGCCACTGATGTTCGTACAACTGCAACAAATCAGTCGATCTCTGAGGGGTCTGCCGCTAAATAGAAATGTGATATAATAGATACGATTTGTGTATAAATAATAATTGATAAAATGTATTTTCTTAATTAAAAAAAAGTTTTTCTCGTTGGTCCTCGGTCTTATCTTCCTCGAAGGGCAGAAAGTTCGGTATTGTTTTCTGGGAGAAAAACAAATAATCACGCTGTCATAGAATCTACGCAAACAATATTCGTCGTGCTACATACCTAGGGCTAGGTATTTGCCATGTATTTATCCTGGCATTCAACCAATTAATATTCCGGAAGGAAAGAGATGACATCATTCTTGGTCTCTAATATCCTGTAGATACAAATATCCTTACATACATAATCATTCATATATCAGATGGGCCGATAGCTCAGCGGTAGAGCGTAAGATTGCAAATCTTAACGTCGCGAGTTCGATCCTCGCTCGGCCCTTTTCTTTTTTTGGTTTAAACGAAACACATTTTTACCCGATATACATCATCCCGGCCTCTTTTGTTTTTCTTTTCCATTTTCTTCTTTCTTTTCATGCAGCTGCCTTTTCCTCTCTTCATTTTCCAAAATGGAGCGACCAGACTGACTGCTTCCCTTTCTAATTCACATGAATCACCACCAGTCTGTCGTCCTTTCCTATTACATTGCTGTTGAATGATACTTCCAGTCCACGATGACCGCTCTAAATCTTGACAGTCTCGATCTTCTCGAGACAATTTCATGATAAAAATAATTTGCATTGCTATCAGCCTTTTAGCTATTATACACTATGACTTGGAAAGAATCCGAAGCAAAACATAGTGCGGAATGCGTCCCATCCAGTGTGAACATCGTGGCCCATGAAATGGAAAAAATTCCAGATGGGGACAACGTCAATTCTCAGGAAATTGACAGCATGGACAAGCAAGACCCCTTTGGAGACGAAAGCGATGCTGCGATGAAGTACAAGACGATGGCTTGGTGGTAAGGTGCAATCAAATCCAGTGGCATCGGCATTTGACTAACATGTATCGATCTGGATAATAGGCAAGCTGGAATGAGTAAGTCGACCGCTGTTTAAGAATGCATGTCGAAGATTCACCATCCAACAAATCCAGTCATGATCGCAGAGACTATTTCTCTTGGAATCCTCGCTCTCCCCAAGGCACTATCGATTTTGGGCCTTCTCCCGTCAGGATTGATCCCTCGTGACCAGTGTCCAATAAACCAAACTAACTTTCAGCAGAGGAGTTCTTGTTATTATCATTGTTGGAATTCTCACTTCGTATACCGGATTTACTATTGGACAGCTGAAGAGGCGATATGTGCAAATTCATACCATGGCTGATGCTGGCGAGATACTTTTTGGGGGCATCGGTCGTACTACATTGGGCACGGCACAGCTTACCTTCTTCGTATTCGTCATGGGAAGTCATATTCTTACATTCTCCATCATGATGAACGTCTTGACCGATCACTCGGCCTGCACAATGGCATTTTCCTTCAGTGGCTTGATAATTTCTCTAGTTCTTACCCTCCCGAGGCGACTCGAGAACCTATCACAACTCTCGTCAGTCAGCTTTGTTAGCATAATAGGAGCGGTTTTTACGAGTATGGTTGGGGTCTCTTTGGCAAACCAGGCTCCGAAACATGTTCCTCTATTCTCACCAGCACCTACGGTACATGATGCCTGTCTTGCTGTTGCAAACATCGTTTTTGCATATGCTGGACACGTCGCATTTTTCACTCTCTTCTCGGAACTAAGAGATATCAACGACTATCCCAAAGCTCTAGCATTCTTACAAGCAAGTGAAATGGTTCTATATACCGTGACATCCATCGTGATATATGCCTTTGTTGGACCGACTATCACGTCCCCAGCTCTCAATTCCGCCGGACGACTGTTTAGAAAAATATCTTACGCGATTGCAATCCCGACGGTATGTTATATGTATGTATAATATGAATGCCTTCCGCTGACTACACCCCGAAGATTGTGATTGCAGGCGTCGTGAATGCCCATGTGGCTGTAAAATTTCTTTATGTTCGCATTTTTCGGGGTACCAACGCAATGCATACAACATCTTTCATGGCAAGGTCTACGTGGGCTATCGTATGTGCTGCCCTCTGGGTCCTGTCATGGATGATAGCAGAAAGCATACCGGTTTTTAATGATATTTTGGGCTTTGCGGCAAGTAGAACCAGCGTGGACTCCAATAGACTGCCATCACCATACGCTAATCCATGCAGCAGAGCTCTTTATTTGCCAGCTGGTTCTCATTTGGTCTTCCTGGTATATTTTGGTTGCATATGAACAAGCATTACTGGTTCCACGGCTGGAAGCAGAAGATCCTGTTCGGACTGAACGTTGGTATTGTGGTGATTGGTTTGGTTACTGTAAGACAGACATGCATGGAGTCTTAGTGCGCAGCAAATGCAGATAAGCTAACGGTAAAGCAGTGTGTATTTGGCTTTTACTCGTCTATTAAGTCAATACACGAGAATTTGGTTGACGGAGTTAGTGGAGGAAGCTTTTCGTGTGCGGATAATTCATGAGCCTGCGACGGGATGGGGGAGAGCTTGCATGCAGATTCTAGATCGCAGATTATCGCAGGGTGATAAATGCCTAGTATCTTTGGCCGGAAAGGAGGCTTCTTGTTATTTTGTCGGGCAGGACCCATCGTCACGCATAGTTGGACTAGGGCGTTTTTGGGACTGGGATATGTGTAAGACTGCATCGTTTGCCAACTCAGACACCACCTGTCATAGGAATCGCATTAGTTAACTTTTCTATGTTACTGTAGTCCTAAAAAAGCCAACCCTTAGCTCACCCGGTGGCAGCTGAAACTTCCTAGGTGCATCTCTGCAGGTCACTGCCTTACGCAATTGCTGTGCTCCAGTGGAATCAGCAAACGCCCGGATATAAGTGGAGATACTTTGAAATCCCTGCCTCAAAAACCTCCTTATTTCAGATCGCATTGTTAATGGCGATGAGGATGCCAGTCCCACTATAGGTACTTTTTCTTTGCAACTAACATACAAGGGTGGTATCATACCATTCGAAAGTGGACGGTCCAGTCTGAATTATATTTCGCATCTCTAGGTACCCCGAAAATCACACCAAAAAGACATGGTCAGAATGAAAGATACTAGAACGCCAGATATAGAATCCCGAGAAAAACAAAAAGAAAAATAGAATGCCAGGTATTATAGAATTTCTGCCATGCAGCACAGCTGCAGAGCCCAATCTCATATACGTAGCCAGCCGTAAAGAGAGAAACAAAAAGTTTAAACAAAAGGGGGGCAGTGAAGAAGAGGAGAACGGCGATGAAAAGAAGACAGGAGAAAAAGAAAGACCTATCAGCCAACTCATCCGATAAGCTCTTACAACAGTCACGACGGAAATTTGTGCATCCTCAGTGATATGAGATCCGAATTAATTGGGTACTTCGGACATGGTAAATGAGATTGAAGGTTGATTCTTCAGGGTCATTGACTATATCCGGAATCAAGAGGCAATGAACCAGTCAGCCCTCGAGACGTTATGTTTGAATGCAAATGCCGCACGGCGAAAGCGGGTTTGATTCTCTCCTGACCGGCAGGTGAAGGGGAAGGAAAAAAAAGTTGTCAAAACTTGTAGTCGAAGAACAACAAGAAACTTTCGAAAACGCTCTTCACGGAAGTTTTGTAACTGAGATCACCACCCCTAGCCATCTGACAGCTGCACCTTGTCCCTAGCCTTTTGTTGCTTGTTTTTCAATGTTTGCAAGGAGGGCTTTAATTGTACGCGCCGGGCGAAGATATTCGAGATTTTCGTGCTTCTTGACAATTGGCGTCGTGATCATGAAAGGACTATGTTTTCGAGCCATTTGTCCCTTTATAATTATTCCAAAATCGCTCCACGGCTTTTTGCCAGATGGGGCCCTTGAACTCGGCGCGGAGATAATTGAAAAGAGCAAACTCGTCACCAGTGAGCACATAGCTGTCCGGTTGTCTCTCTAATTTCTGTTTCACTTCGGCCATGGCATTGTCGAGAATCTCTTTCGTATCAGGATGGATAGGGCCTGGTCCGTGGTCCCTAGCCCTTTCTAAGGCGTCTTTAACGGAAGGCTTGCTTGCCATTGGGTTCAAAAATCACTCGACACGTTGCAGCAATATTCGGTTCATTCGTTGCTGTAACTCTCAAGGAAAGGGGTGAGAGGTGAGGTAAAACGTGTTCAGTGAAAGATAGGAGGGGTGGGAGAGGAAAGAAAAGAAGAAAAGATGAGTACCTGTTGTAAAGGGGGAAAGAGAGGAAGAAAAAAAAATGAAAATGAAAAAAGAGCGTGAGAGAAAGAAAAAAAAAAAAAAAGATAAAAATAATAAAAATAACAAAAATAATTATAATAATAATAACAACAAAAAATTGGATAAGAAAGGATGACCCAGAGGAGAAAAAGAATTTCTTTAACCAGAAACTTTCTTTCATGGAAGTTCCGGAGCTTTTCTAAATTAATGCAGTCTGTGTGGAGCAGGGGTGGGCAATCGTGGATCGAGTTTTCCCTTACGACAGCGTACAAATGCTTGCTGGAGACAGCTATGCTAGCAGGAGCATGAACTTGCTTTTTTTTTTTTTTTTTTTTTTTTGAAATTTGTTTTAGTTGCCATTTAATATACCATACACTGTCGCTGGTTACTTCCATGCCAGTTTGATATATCATTCGGCAGCTTTCTAAAAGTCCCAGGGGAGGAATCCCGAGAAAGTTCCCCCGAGAACAGAGTCGCTGGGGATTATTCTTTAGGGAACCTGTTCTGTTTTTGAGCGGGCCATGTGGCAGGTGGGGTGTTGTACGGGCTCACCCGCTACGGCATAAATCGCAGCGTCTAACGGTTTTGCTCACGTTGGGAAAGGATCGGAGTTGGGCTCCACGATAGGGTTGGCGGGCCAGGACCGAAGGTGCGAAACAAGGTCCGCTATGCCGGCGGTAGTCTATTTCTGTAGAAAGCAGCGCTCAGATGAAACAGCCTATGATGGTAGTGGGAACTTAGAAGGGCGGCAGAACGCCGGAAAAGGAACTTCGCGAAGACGCCAAAGGCGATTTAGGGCTCTTCGACGAGGAATCCACGTCCCACAACGGAAGGTCTTTTCCTGAAGTAGTATCAAAACACCCTCGGTTCTGAAACTTCAGAGCTGCTGAATTCTGATACGTAAGACCCAAACCACACCAGGGTCGAAATTGTCCACTATCCGCATGGTCCGGTGCATGAGTGAGATGGAGAGGGTGGATTTGGTTTTCTGAGAGGCGATTTGGTAGCAGCGAGCGAGGCTACTAGGCTAGGAGAATTGAATGACTCGCATAAAATAGAGTCCCCCCCCCCGGAACGAATCATTTATCAACCATACTGCCGAGGAGCCCAAGCATGTACACTGATATACACTGAAGTACGCAGCTATGAAGTCGTGCTGAGACGTCCAACCTTAATCGCTTGTCAGTTCACAGTTGTCTGATGTCGGTTGATCGGACGGAGGCCGTGCTTACCATGTGCTCAGTCATGGTTGAAACCTCCAACAAGAGTCGAGACAGTTAATGCTCTGATCGGGATTTGAAGTTAAATGTGCATAAACAGCTGGTGTTTGTGTTCCCCCAATAGTATATGTATGGACACGACAGACTGCCAGGTCAGGTGCTTTCACATGTTGTATGTTTATGCTTGGGCCTTTTTTTTTTTAATTATTATTATTATTATTATTATTATTATTATTTTAATTTTTTAAGATTTGGCCGGAGTACCGGACAATTCTGCGAACGGTTAGACAAACCGTCAGAAACAGATGGCTGATAAGTTAAAGACCACAATCAATTTTGTTTTTTGAGACCTATATATATACCTAGATATGGTATATAATGTGGGATTTCTCAAGGTTGACGAGTATTCCAATTCCTTAGGTTCATGAACATGATTTTTTTGAAGTTTTAAACAGTCGTCCGTCTTCAATTCCTTCGACAAACAGTGCAGCCCGTTTGGGAATAGTGCAGCAGGCGACCTGTCTATATACCTAATTGTATATATACTTAAAAATCCTCAAACATCGGGATCTATGATACTGTTTTTAAAATTAAGCTGATAAGAGGTTGAACCCTGCGAAATATGAAAGACGTGCTCAACATTCCAATGTCCCCATGTCTTTAAGAGTAACTGAGGGGCCTTTTTATGAGTTTATCCAAAAGTAGATAAACAAATGAACAAATAAATCAAATAAATTTCTGCTTCCTTTAAGTTGATATATGAGCCCTTTCTTTCAGGAAGACTATGTGTATATATACGTGTGGAGATAATGTCAACAATGTGACGGCCAGCATTTTATACTTCCTTATAGACAAATGACTAATCTTCAGGACACAGGAAAGTCATTCCCCACCATTAGTACGGCGTAGTAAAATCTTCCTCCCCGCCTTTTGTCTTGCAACTTACACTCTGCTGCTTAATCTTGTTTCTCGTTTTTGCATAGCGAATTGGTTATATCTTCTCAAAAAAAAAAAAAAAAAAAAAAAAACAGATATCAACTT
>NW_024467833.1:2087543-2199400 GCF_001890725.1 Aspergillus wentii DTO 134E9
CTGGCTCCGGCTCCGGTTCAGGTTCAGGTTCAGGTTCTGGCTCAGGCTCCACTATCTCTGGCTCAGGCTCTGGTTCAGGTTCAGGTTCAGGTTCGGGCTCTGCAGGCGGTTCAGGTTCAGGGGGCGGCGCGAGATCTTCTGGCTTGGTGGGAATCGGAAGACCTCTCTTAGCCAAAGACTTCTCGCGTTTCTTGCGATCCTTTGAAGATAAACTAAAGAAATTATTATAGAGCGGATCCTCAGGGAACCTCCTGATTTCTGGCTCTGGCTCCAGTTCGGGTTCTGGTGCTGGCTCCTCCCGCTCAGGTTCGGGTTCAGGTTCGGGTTCAGGTTCGGGTTCAACTTCAGGGACAGGAGGCGGGGGTGGGGGTGTTTCATCCCAGTCGTCCTCAAATGCGTCTGGGAAGCTTCCTGGGACAGACTCTCGTGAAACCTTCTTCTCTTTGACCGGCTCAGGTTGGACCTCTATAGCTGGTTCTTCCTCAGGTGGAGGTTCAGTCGATTCTTCCGGCGGCGGCGCAACATCCTTTTTCTTTGTCTTAGATTTCAACTTGTCCTTCTTCGTTTGTTCGACCCTTTCAGCAAGTGACAGTTTTCCGGATGATTTGGCTTTGGACGTGGCGGTCTTTGTTGGCGGCGCGTCTGGCGCGTCTGGTTCGTCAACAACTGGCGCGATCGGCGCTTCCGGCTCCTCGCCAACATCAATGAGCAAATCCGTCTCAGGATTATTCTCAGGCTCTGGTTCCGGAGCCTCTTCGATCATTTTGGGCGTTTCCTGCGACTTCTTCTTTGATGCTTTGGATTTGCCTGTCGCGGCTGCGCCCAGTGTCGCCCAGAAGCCCATGGGAGCTTCCTTTTTGGCTGTCTTCGCAGGCTTAGAATCATAGTCATCCCAGAGAGGTTCCTCGGGTAAATCTTCAGTTCTAGGCTCAGGATCCAGGCCAAGAGATGGGGGAGTGGGTGCAGGGGGCGGGGGTTCGTCCGGGATCTTGCTCTTCTTCTTTTTCTTCTTGTCCTTGGAAGAAGAACCCCAAACTCCACCCCAGCTTTCATCAACGGTCTGTTGGGGAACGGGCTCTGGTTCAGGCTCGATGATTGGCTCCGGTTCGGGCTCAGGCTCAGGCTCAGGCTCAGGTTCTGCTGGTGGTTCAGGCTCGGGTTCAGGTTCAGGTTCAGGCTCTGGCTCAACCACAGGCTCCGGCTCCGGTTCTGGAGCTGGTTCAGGGACTGGCTCAGGCTCGGCTCCTGGTAAAAACCCATTAGCATCAGGTATTGGCAGACCTTTCTTTTTCAATGACTTCTCCCGTTTCTTGCGATCTTTCGATGAGAGGGTAGTCCAGTTGTTATAAAGAGGATCATCTGGCAATACAGGAACCTTAGGTTCAGGCTCGGGTTCGGGTTCTGGCTCTGGTTCAGCCTCAGGTTGTGGCTCGGGTTCAGGTTCTGGCTCTGGCTCAGGTGCTGGCTCGGGCTCGGGCTCAGGTTCAGTGACCTTGACCTTCTTCTTTTTCTTTTTCTCAGCCTTTGGCACACCCCAAGCACCCCAGTCATCGTCGGCTTCTTTTTGGTCAGGGACTGGCTCTGGTTCGGGTTCGGGCTCGGGCTCCTCAACGACTGGAGTCGGCTCCTCTTTAGCAGCGTTTTTCTTTGACTTTTTGTCCTTTTTCTTTGTCGGAACATCCCATCCAACCGACCAGTCATCATCGGCAGGAGCAGGATCAGTTGCTGGTGGTGGCTCAGTGACCGGTTCTGGAACAGGATCGGGTTCTTCGATGAGAAAGTCGTTGACTGACACGCCCTTCTTTGTCTTCTTGTCTTTACTAGACGGGACGTTCCAACCCCAGTCTTCATCAACATTCTCCGCGGGCTTCTCTGGCTCTGGTTCCGGAACGGGCTCGGGCTCAACCTCAGGTTCGGGTTCAGGCGCTGGTTCTTCAACGACAGTTTCAGGGAGCGGCGCAAGATCCTCTGGTTTGGTGGGAATTGGGAGACCTCTCTTAGCCAAAGACTTCTCGCGTTTCTTGCGATCCTTTGAAGATAAACTAAAGAAATTATTATAAAGTGGATCTTCAGGGAATCTCCTGACTTCGAGTTTCGGCTCAGGCTCAGGTTCTTTCACAGGTTCGGGCTCGGGCTCTGGTGCAGGCTCTGGTTCAGGCTGTGGAGAAACCTCTTCAACTGCTCCCTTCTTCTTCTTTTTCTTGTCCTTTTTGCTGGTCGTGGTAACTGCTCCCCAGTCGTCATCTGCTGCCGGGAGTTCTGGTTCCTTCGGCGGCTCTTCAATAACAGGTGCATCAGCACCTTTTCCTTTGTCTCCCCATGCACCCCAGTCTTCCTCAGCGGTTGGGGCAGGTTCAGGTGCAGGGGAAACCTCTTCGACTGCCCCCTTCTTCTTCTTTTTCTTGTCCTTCTTGCTGGTTGTGGTGAATGCTCCCCAGTCATCTTCCTTCTGCTCTTCAGGAGGGGGAGACGCATCTTTGTTTGCATCGCCAAAATCGCCAAAATCGAACACGTTTGGGGTTTTCGAACTGCTCTTGGACCATGGGTTCGTATCCTTTGCTTCTCCGGCATCACCACCGTCAAGAGTGTCGAGCCCCCACTTGTCGCCGGTATTCCAATCTTTGCCCCATCCACCAAAATTGAAGCCAGCGCCTGCGGGAGGTGGGGGAGCATCAAAATTGAGATCCAACTGTGCTGCGCCGCCGCCGTCATTCAAACTGACGTCCTGAAAGCCACTTGAGGGTGCATCTCCCGCATCGGGTGAAAGCAGGTCAACCTATACAACAGTTAAACAAGAACCTCGTAAGATGTGATATAGGTGAGAGAATAACCATACCTTTCCCTTCTTTTTGTTCTTCTTTTTCCCGGTAGTCGCGAAGCCGGCCCAGGAGTCATCACCTCCAGCATCCTCAGCCCAGCTAAGATCCTTGGTGGCGGCAGCGGCTTCATCGGCAGCTTTTTGCTCTTCGTCCTCCTTAGCCTTTCTCTCTTCCTCTTCTCTAGCCACCCTCTCTTCTTCTTCTTTGGCCGCTCGCTCCTCCTCTTCCTTGGCTAATCTCTCATCCTCCTCTTTCTTCTTCTGCTCCTCTTCCTCTTTCTTTTTCTTCTTGCTCTTCTTGCTCGTGCCTTCATCCCAGGCATTCCAACCATCGTCGCCGCCATCTCCGCCGCCGTCTCCACCACCACCGGCGCCATCACCGTTACCATCATCTCCACCATTGTTCCCATCGCCGGCACCGTCGCCGGCACCATCCCCTGCACCACCTGCATCGCCACCGTCTCCGCCACTTTGCCCTTCATCAGGGGGTGGTTCTTGCTTTTCTTCTTCATTCGGAGGTGGTGCACTTGGAGGCTGTGCTCCACCCCCTTTCTTGCCCTTTTTCTTCTTACCACCATGCTCTCGAATACCGGAAGGGTCATCAAAATCGATGAGTAGCTTTGATGATTTAGCCGTGGGCTCCTTCTCAGGCCTGGCTGGCGCCGAATCATCTCGGATCAGGTCCTTCTGCCGAGCCAACGGGGCTAACGTAGAGTATTCGGGAGGGAGGTCATTAACCGCATTTCCGTAGGATGGAGGCGGGTGGTCATAGCCCTGGGGGTGCAAATCGATGGTTCGATCTAGGTGAGTATCTATATTTTGTCCAGACTACGGGGATGAGTATGATGTATTCAATATCAGATTGCGAACATACCATAGTATTTACAATTAATTTAGTTTGAAATGCGAGATCCGGTTTGCTCTGCTCATCGGGGAAGAACCGGGCCTTTTCTGCCACATATTTCAGGTCCTTTCCTTCGACGGCATCACCCCATGCTTTCACGGAGGGTGTATAAGCAAAATCATAATGGTGAATGATGCGCCAAGCATCCATGCTGGATGGAACAAGCCAAAGACCGTAATCTTGCCGGTAAGTCGACTATAAAAGTAGCATGGATAAGACTCGGTGCCGATTGAGGCGGTTCGTCCCGTGGACTTGCGACGAGCAGGGTCTGATGATTATTTTCGACACGATGAAGCTAAAGAGATAGTACAAGTAAGTGTTAGAGAAACAAAAGCGCAAACCTATAATGACACAAGTGCGGAGATGTTAAGCACTTTGGAAGTAAGTAATGGTCGCACGGGAGCCGATAAGCTAGGTAACCGCGATATGCGAAAGAGAGGAAAAGGCGAAAGTAAAAATGAACACAAAGAGTATGAGGTTGAGAAAGAAGAAAAAAATTTCAACGGGAAGCAAAGGTAGGGATAAGACGAGAGGCCATGGAGATCATGGGGCGGTGGGAAATAGAAAAATGTAATGCTGCTGGAGATTGACTAGGAGGGAGCGGATCGGAGAGGAGGGACTGGCTGGGATAATGGGACGAAGGGCTGAGGAATGCGGGCCAAGGTAGCTAGGAGTTAGCTTTTTCTTGCTTTTTTTTTCTTTCTTCCTTTCGAGTTTCAAGCGTACTGGATAAAAACCTTTCTCTCCCCCTCGTGCGTGTTGATCGGCGTATCTATTCGTCTAGCACCAGTAAAAAGAGGTGGCTGGGATGGTTGTAGCCAACGACAAAACAGTCAGGATGATCTGAATAGCCACATCCAATTAATGAACAATCCAGGATGCAAGAGAGGGAGTCACGCAGGCACAACACGGACGACAAGCCAACTGCAGTTCCAGCGCGGAATGTCTGGGGTTCGAAGGGGATCGGAGGAAACGATCCTATCGATAACGATCTTCCCCCTCCTGTAGAATGCCTGGTGATGTTGGATGGAGGGGAGGTGGAACAAGGAGAGGGGGTCGCAGGTAACGGTTGTGTCAGTGATGATGGTAAGAAGAATAACGCCAGGTATTCAAGACAATAATTCTCGAATTCGAGGCAGATATCAGGATGTTGATGTTGTTGTTGTTGTTGTTGTTGTTCGTCGTCAAGTGGGGGTAGCTGGACGAGGATGGAGAATCACCCGTCGGGACCAGCCACTGGTTCCTTGGTTGGGGATAAGCTATCAACAAAGGGCAATAAGACAGGCAATTAAGAAGAGGAAGATCAAGGAGAGCTCATCGACTGAAAAAAAAAAGCTGGGATAGTTGGATACTTAGATACAGCTATCTGACTCAGTAGACTCAGCAACCACCTGGTTGACGCAGCTCCATCGAAAGCAAAAGAAAAACAATCAACCATCTCCACTACATAGTACCGTACAGTAATCCTGGACGCTCATTCGAAACCATCGGGCAGCATCAAGACTATCTCTCCATCTTCTAGAAACTAAAAAATCCAGACCTCGGACATAATTAGTCTCCTATTCTCCTTTGGCTTCACCGCATCGAAGGCGACGATGCTCTGCGCCTATGGGATCTCCTGAACGGAGCCCCGATGACAGTTGGCCAACGGGCGTCCCCGTGCTGGACTGTGGATGACGCTGCATCTCACATTCCGTAACTGCATGCATTGACAGTGTCTGTCTTGGATACAATTATGTGTACTTTTCATGTACAATGTATGGAAGGGGGGTTCTAGGGTGAGAGATGATGCTCTTTGCATTACTCTACGCTGCACTCTTGCCTTGATACTCGACATTGATGATGCTATTGAGGTAAACCCACATACTGTATACCCTTTGACTCATCTCAACTCTGCAGGAAACCCCCATAGTCCACACCCACTAATGCCTCATGCCCAATTCATCGAACAAAATGGAAGGTGCGATCTACACTCCAATAAAAGAGTAAACATACGTCAATTCTAGTCTAGATCCACTGACAAATCCCATGATGCTCAGGGCATCCGTTCTGTTATCGTGAAGCACCACCTCCACTGAAACAGCCATCCCAGGGGTAATGGATAGCAACACAATGACTCACCCAGGTAAAGGAGAAAAAAACCTCATCTACTCCATACTCCCGAAAAGAAATCAGATTGACACATGCAATCATTATCCACCAAATTCAAAAGCAATGGTTGTCAACTTGCCAACAAATCACTCCCCACTTCAAACTTATGTAACCATATCGATCTGAACACCGTCAATGGGAGACTCGCAACTGCAATTGTCGAATCATGACTATAAAATCGCATTGTTTGTAGACACCTGCTCTTACATGCGTCAAGTATCTGCTCCCTGCATTGATAGAATGTGATATTCCAACAAGTTCTCAGGATAATAACCTGGGATCGTATACTACCACATTCAAAGGTATGCAGGAGTGGCCCATGCTTCCCTTCTCACCGCTACTCCGGGCATATTATTAGCATCATGACTCAACAAAGCCTTGATAATGCTCGATTGTCATCTGCCAATTTAAAGCCCGAGGACAAAAAAAAAATCATTACCCCTCTTTCACTGCATTGCTATTGTCTGTAGCGGCTTGGTTGCTTTTAAATGATGATCAAACAATCAGTAGCCAGGTTTCAATTACACTAACCTACCATAAACTACATTGACGAGAGACATAGAAAATCCATAATCCATAAAATACAAGGACTCCAGTCAGAGAGAAATATCAAGTGCAAAACTCAACCATCGAGAAAAAACCTAATAAAAGAAACCCAGCTGGTCGACATAGGACTCAAAGTGAACACCATAATTCTCCCTATAAAAACAAACCCCTAAGAAAGGAAATGAGAAAAAGGAACTATTCAAACATGTCTTCCTAAGAACTCTCAGACTCCGCGTTTTGGGTAAACGGAGCTTCTGTGCCATAAACCTCCAGATGCTCTTGAGCATAACGTTTCCGGTCGGCTTCAGAGATTTTAACGTATTTCTGGGATATCTTGATTAGTGCCGGCCAGTATAATTACAAGAGACGGAGCTGTAGACTAACCTCTTTTTCCGTATCGGTCATAGCCCGCCATTCTCGTGCGATATGGCTGGTAATATCCTCGGGCTTCAAGTGTTTAAAGTCACCACCTGATACACGGTCCGTGTAGAACGCGATGTATGCTGTAAGAGGTCGCTTGACTAATCTGTCATCTTTCAAAGGACGCATATATTTGCCCGTGATCTTCTCAAGTCTCTCTCTGGCGTGGTTGGCCTCCTTGATTTGAAGGGGCGTATGGGATTTGATCCATTCTTTGTAGGCAGCGGCGTTGGCAGCTTTGTTCAACTCCGCTTGCTGGGTAAATTTCTGAACGAAATCGTGAGTTTCTGTCTCAAACAGGGGGGAAAGCACAGGGCTAATTGGAACGAACCTCATCTTCTTCTGGGGTCACATTCCGGGCACCTCGCACGCCTTCCTGGAATACCTCTGTACCCTTGAATTTAGATCTGTCAACACCCACCAGCTTGTCTTGAACTGCCAGTGTCCATTTATGCTCCGAAGCTTTCTTGGGCGGTTGTAGCGCGGTCTCCTTCAGTGTCTTCAGTAGCTCTCTCTGCTCTTTGACCTTCTTGGCTTCTTTTTGCTTGTCGGTCAATACCTTCCTCTTCTTCTTCGGCTCCTCCTTCGTAGAGTCCTTCTTAGCCCCACTCGTCTTAGATTTTGCCGTCTTTCCCGACTTCTTTTCATCCCCGGCAGCTTCGGTTGCCTTGGGCTTGGCCTTTCCGGTGCTCCCCTTGGGACGGCCAACAGTTGCATAAGACTTGATCAAGCCTTGAGATACAGCTCCAAACTGATATTCAGTTCTCGTAATCGGGTTCGCAAAGCGCCTGCCGGCAGCTAGGGACACGCGCCTGGCGTGACTATGGATGGCGGCCACACGAGTAGGACGAGAGAAGACATTCCCGAGCTGAAGGTGACGGAGCACAGCTCCGCGCTGGGCGATATTCAGGGGCATTGTTTCCAAAGAAGAGTGTGGCTGCAGATATAGAGTAGATGGTAAATTTCTCCTGCAGGCCCAGCTATTGTTAGGTCGCCTATTCAGCTGCAAGAGCTTGTCGCAGGGGAGCTCCAGATGAATCCGGGAGGTTGGACCGTGTCCGAGGCCCGTTTTGGTGTTTCCGTAATGGGGAAGGTCCAACACGTGACCTCTATTGATATCATATCTATCACGTGATTGATAGTTTCGGTGCGGTGCCTTTGGGACTTGATGCTTAAAAGAAAGACGGGCAGCTGTGCGCGCCGCGGCCTTTCAAATCGCCACCATCTCATCATCACACCTTTATATCCTACGAGTCTATACATTTCAAGTCAATGGAAGGGTAATAGACCGTCTCATTATCCTCCCTACGCATTCGAGTTCTTTTGAGTCTTAGTAATACTCACTCATCGTTGGCCTGCAACAATGGCTCGCCACGGGGATACTCGCTCACCATCACCTGTAGGCAGCACATACTCGTCATCTAGACGAAGTCGCCGAGATGATGATCGCTATGAGAGGAGCAGGCGAGATGATGGACGGGGCCACCGCAGATCTCGCAGTCCTGACGTATGTAACCCGGTTGCCCCCAAAGACATTCAGATTCGAGATATGCAGCTAACCGATACATTTCCTATTCAGAGGCGATTCCGTGACCGCGAACGCGACCGTGATTCATACCGGAGACGTGAACGCTCGCTAGACAGACGCGACGATTATCGGGACGAAGATAGCTACAGACCGAGCCGCAGAGACCGCTCTCGTGACCGACGTCGATCCAGAGACCGTGATATTGATCGCGATTACCGACGGAGAAGTCGCGACAGAGATTTTCGAAGCAGGCGAGATGATTCCCGGGACAGAGCTCGGAGAAGGACAGACGATTCTGCTGATTTGAAATACAAGTCTAGACGGGACGACAGCCGAGACCGTGCCTCGAACAGGGATCCTGCTCCGCGGTCTCGAGAGGTACGCATCATTGATAAAATAGTATTTGATTGCGCTAATCAAGCTTTCCAGACGTCTAAACCAGCTACCCCAACAACTCCCGCCGCACCGACAGATGAGGAGAAGAGAGCCGAACGACTGGCTAAGTTGGAGGCATGGAAGCAAAAGCAGGCTGCTGAAAAGGAGCGAAAGCAAAAGGAGCTTGCTGCATCTGGTGGAGCACGGAATATTTTGGAAGAAATTGACCGGAAGTCCGGTCTGTCACCAGCCGTGAACTCTCCCCAGTCTCCTGCAGTGCCAGTGAAGGAAGCTTCTCCTGTTCCCACTGGGAAGTTTGATCCAAAAGCCATCGCTAAAAATGCGGCACCAGCTGCTGCTGCGCCATCTGTCCTGGGAGTAGATGTTGCTGTTCCGCAGACTGTCAAAGCGTCCGCCACCTTCTCTTCTACGAATGTGCAGGCACAGGCTAACAAACCACCAGCCTCTACAAGTACCTCTTCATGTAAGAATTCACCCTTCAATTTTATCCTTGAGGTTCATCATACTGACAATGTTTATAGCCGTTTTGAAAGCGAGACGCAACGTGGGCGGTTTCGGCTTGGGAGCTAGACCTGCTGCCGATTCTGTTGAAAAGTCATCTGCAACCAAAACTCTGGGCTTCGGCGAGGAGGAATCTACCCGAAAGAAACTAGAGAGACTACCAACCCCTCCACTAGATCAGTCCGAAGATGCTAATACCACAGCGGATATGGTGGTAGAGGATGACGATGATGTGGATATGCAAGACGGGGGTACCGAAGAGGAAAATGCGGCTGCAGCACGTGCAGCTGCAGAACGGCGAGAAGAACGACTGCAAAATGCAGCTCTGACGACAGAATCGCAAGACGAGAAACAAGTGAACGGTGATGTCCAGATGAATGACGCATCGGAACAACCAGCGGAATCCAAGATGGAGGTCGACGAACCAGAAGAGGATGTTGATCCATTGGACGCATTCATGTCTGAGTTGGCAGATTCAGGGCCACCCAAGAAAGCTGTTGGTGCCAAATTCTCGAAAGCTAAACAACAACAGCCAGAAGCCATATTTGGTGATGAGAACGATGTTGACATTACCGCTGTCGGGGACGGCGATGCGGATGACTTCCTTGCCATTGCCAACAAGGCTAAAAAGAAGAAGGATATTCCAACAGTCAACCACCAGAAAGTGGAATACGAACCTTTTCGAAAGAAGTTCTACACTGAGCCTTCGGATTTGGCTCAGATGCCCGAAGAAGAAGTTGCCAACTTGCGTTTGGAACTTGATGGCATCAAAGTCCGCGGAGTCGATGTTCCCAAGCCGGTACAAAAGTGGTCTCAGTGCGGATTGGGAGTTCAAAGTTTGGATGTAATTGACAGGCTTGGATATGAAAATCCCACCTCCATTCAAACGCAGGCCATTCCGGCCATCATGTCCGGTCGAGATGTGATCGGTGTAGCGAAGACAGGCTCGGGTAAAACCGTTGCGTTCCTGATTCCTATGTTCCGGCATATCAAGGACCAAAGGCCTTTAGATAACATGGAGGGACCTGTCGGTCTGATCATGACACCAACTCGTGAACTTGCCACTCAAATCCACAAAGATTGCAAGCCATTTTTGAAAGCTTTGAACCTCCGGGCTGTCTGCGCATATGGTGGCGCACCGATCAAGGACCAGATTGCTGACTTGAAACGTGGTGCGGAGATCATCGTCTGCACACCCGGGCGGATGATTGATCTGCTCGCAGCGAATGCAGGCAGAGTCACCAACCTCAGACGAGTGACTTACGTTGTCTTGGATGAAGCGGATCGCATGTTTGACATGGGCTTTGAGCCTCAGGTCATGAAAATCATGGCGAATGTGCGACCAGACCGGCAGACGGTCCTGTTCTCGGCCACGTTCCCGCGAAACATGGAAGCGCTTGCTCGAAAGACATTAACGAAGCCCGTTGAGATTATCGTAGGTGGCAGGAGCGTTGTCGCGCCCGAGATTACTCAGATTGTCGAAGTTCGTAACGATGACAAGAAGTTCGTGCGACTTTTGGAGCTGCTTGGTAATCTATACTCAGACGATCAGAATGAAGACGCACGAGCATTGATCTTTGTGGAGCGACAAGAAGCTGCTGATACTCTGCTACGTGAACTGATGCGCAAGGGTTACCCTTGTATGTCGATTCACGGAGGCAAAGATCAAATTGACCGTGACTCTACGATTGAAGATTTCAAAGCGGGCATCTTCCCAGTTCTGGTTGCCACCTCTGTCGCCGCCCGTGGATTGGATGTGAAGCAGTTGAAGCTTGTCGTGAACTTTGACGCGCCGAACCACTTGGAAGACTATGTGCATCGGGCTGGTCGTACAGGACGTGCTGGGAACACAGGAACCGCAGTCACGTTCCTTACTGAAGACCAAGGGCGGTACTCGGTGGACATTGGCAAGGCTTTGAAACAGAGTGGACAACAAATTCCGGAACCTGTGCAGCAGCTGATTGACAGCTTTTTGGAGAAGGTCCGAGATGGGAAGGAGAAGGCCAGTGCCTCTGGATTCGGCGGTAAAGGTCTAGAGCGACTCGATCAAGAGCGAGATGCAGCTCGCAACCGTGAGCGGAAGACCTACAAGACCGGTGAGGAGGGCGAAGAGGAAGAGGACAAGGAAGAGAAGAACGAAAAGGCCAAGGAGCGGTTCAACAAGGTTGTTTCGTCGATACAGTCAGCCGCAGCACCTACGCCGGGCGTGCCCAAGGGTATTGATCTGGATGGCAAGATTACTGTTCACCGGACGGAGAAGGATCCAGCAGCAGCGTCCAAGAACCCGCTGGATAAGGTCGGTTCGGCAGTGGCCGATATTCACGCCCGTCTGAGTCGGGCTGGAGTCATGAGATCCGGAGTTCCCATTGACAACCGCGGGCCCGATGCTGGAGCGTTCCACGCGACTTTGGAGATCAACGACTTTCCTCGTAAGTTTCCCAAATATCTATATCTTAGGTCAGTGCTAATGTGTGTTCTACTCAACAGAGAAAGCTCGGTGGGCTGTTACCAACCGGACGAACGTGGCCAAGATTCTCGAAGCGACGGGTACATCGATTACGACCAAAGGAAGCTTCTACGCAGCGGGCAAGGTTCCGGGACCTACGGAAAATCCCAAGCTGTATATTCTTGTTGAGGGCGAGACCGAGTTGACCGTGACCAACGCGATGCGTGAATTGATGCGGTTGCTGAAGGAGGGAACGATGGCAGCGGCGGATAGCGAGGCCCGCGCACCGGCGAGTGGGCGGTATAATGTGGTTTAGACAAGACGATACCAATGATAGTCTGTATCATATTCGCATTGACACTTGTATAGCTGTTCTATAATGATATCACCCAAGTACACCAGTTTGCCAAACTCCAAGAAAAAACCAAGCAAAAGCAAGTACTCCGTATGCTGCTATATATCAATGCAATGCAATCCTGACCCAAAACCCGATATAATGTAGCCTAAATTAATCCCATCTCCTCGCGGTGGCAGCCCCATCAGCATCCCTAGCAGCCCTCTCCTCCCGACTAACCTGATCCAAGGTCTGCGTCTGCGTTTGTGCCTTTTGCGCAGCCAACTTCGTCCCCAGTTTCCCCCTTCCAGCGGTATTCGACTCGGCGCGTTTCTACACCATCAGTTAGTATCCATAGCAGCTATATCCAAAATCAGAGACAAACTCACCTGCGCAGCTATAGCAGCATTTGCCCGCGCCTCATCCTCACCACCACCTCCTCCACCGCCACCTGGACCATCACCTAACGTTCTCCCGGGAGTGCCCCAGTTGGCCTTTGCGGGGAGCGGGGCGCGCGGCCCGTTTGCGCGCTGGCCAGAGGCAGACGGGGCAGAGGCAGAACCGAGAACACGACCGGGTTGGGCGAAGGCGTCAGGTTCGTTTTTGGATCTGGAGCAGATGTTTCCCATTGTTTGTTGCTGCGCTGTGTTGTGATGGACTGGGATGGGATGGAGTTGTAGGTAGGATTTATGTTTCTGCCTGTAGTTATGTCTGTTTGGCTCGCGCGCGCGCGCTCTGGGATTGCGATGCGCAGGATGTTTGAAGATGGGATAGGGACTCGGGTATATCTGAGATGGAATGTAAGATGATTATTTCGGTTTGATTCGGATTGGTTGGTAGAGATAGGTTAATGAGATTGTTGATTAAAATAGAGCCGGTGGTAAGTGGACTTGAACGATGACGGAGTGACGATCCGGAGAAAAGGCGGTGCAGCACGTGGATGCCCCACTGGATAAAGCATCGTGTGCTACCATTTGTTCTGTTGAAGATTGAAGATCTAGAATGATATGGTATTACAGAGGAAATGATATTGAGATGAGTATATGAATATATATGTGTCTGGTTTAATAACTGCTGGTAGACAGTAATTGCTGTGTGGCAACTAGACTATTGAGATGTTGCAGCATAAATACATCAGTTAGAACTACTAGATAGTAATTGACAGCTTTAATGATACTAGGTATTATGTTACTACATTATATTATGTACTATTTGACTGGATATAATGCTAATATGACGCCATTCTACTCTACTATATAAGATCAACCGGTCATGGGTGCAACTATTCGAATTACTAAGTACAGTGCAGCAACAGTGGCGATATTACCTATAACCATTATCTTATATTATCAATACAGTATATTAAAGCATATTAAATCATAATCAAATGTAAATAATAGTAATATGTAGCATAAGTCTTCGTACTGTAATGTTGGATAAGGTATCCGTTTAGGGCTGGAGGCGGTCCGGTGAGACAATCTCTGGCAGAAAAGATAACCTCTTTTTATCTTTCATTCTTCTTCTTTCTTTTCTTTTGTTATTATTAAATCTGGTCATCTAAATTATTCTTCTTTTTAATATTAATACTGCTCTTTTTTATTGCTACTCTTTATATGATATAATATTGTATGATGACAATTGCTTCAACCTCATGGGCGATACTCGTCCCCAAGGTCCCCATCTCCATCTTTTCTTCCCCCCGTCCATAAGGTCCTCATCGCCTCGTCACTGCAGTTGATCGTCTATCCAACACCCTCAAACGTTCAATCCCACTTTCTCTCCTCTTTTCTTCTCCTCTCTTCTTTTTCTTTTTATTCTCCTCAACCCCTCCATCCAAGCTCCAAAGGTCCCCGTCTGTTCTGTTCTGCGTCTGTTTCTACTGCGGGCGGTCAACCGGACTCTCTCCTCTATTGCATCGGTTATTACTCCCACTGGTCGTGTGCACACTTTTCAGTCGCAGAGATTTGCATGACTCTAAACAAATCCTGCATACTTCTCGGTAAGAGCTACTCTAGTTGCTTTTTTTCGCCCTTGTTCAGGTACCGTCGTGGACCAGAATTTCCGATTGACCCTCGTCCAGTTCGTGCCTAGGGCCCCCCAGATCTGCCATCTGCTCTCCCCGCCTCATTCTCTCATCACTATTACTTCAACCACGTTGCTTCGCATTGGGCTCTATTTCATTCTGGAACAGCACCTGTGATCCTTGTGGTGATTGAAGAGAACCCCCCTCTTTATCCCACTTTCCTTTGACGGTTGCAGTTGTCCCGTGGACCCATCTCGGGCGGGACACTCACCCATCATGTCTTCTCAGGCCAAAAGTGATGATCCCTTTTGTCTCGAGTGTCATTGGGAAACCTTTCACATCGATGGAAGAGACTCTGGGGATGCATCTAACGATCATCATCATCCTCAATGGGACTGTCCGGGGGATGACCATCACGCCTCGTTAGAGCATTGTGACGTTGATGAAGCATGCTGTGATGTGGACGACTGTGCAGACGACTGCTCAGTTGACTGTGGATCGGTATGCGATGGCTTCGTCGACTGCGATGCGTCGACAGTGTGTTCCGTATCCCACTGCGATGATAAAAATTGCAGGAGCGAAGAACCTGTCTGCTTCGATGAGCATTGCTTCAGCAATAATGACGGAGAACACGGGCTCGAGTCCTTGTTAGGACTTGGTGCTCCACTCGCATTGGAAACAAATGATTTATTGTCATCGACCACTGTCGACAATGGTCAAATAGAGCAGCCAGCAAAGAATATAGAGCCCCCGGCTCCAACCACCGTGGATCCTCATCATTGCACCAACTCTTTCTTTACACCATACCCAACCCCCACGAATCACTGCCACTCCCACGTCGCACACCAACACCAACATCAACACCTACATCAACACCACTTTGACTGCCATAACTTCCCCAAACCGCCCGACGCAAGCTTAACGCACTCTTCGTATCCCATCCAGAACGAAGTGAATCCCGCAGATGTTTTCCACATGCTGGGGATGTGCACAGATTTCTCGAGCTGCCAAGATTACCATGTGCCAGAGAATAATCACTGTCAAAATAACTTGGGCCAGCTGAATGAAAACTCATCCTCAGTTCCTTTCTCCTGCTTTCACCACCCAGGACACCATCATCTGAACGTTCCTGTAAAGAACCCTACGCACCTGGCTGGACACACCACTCATTCTCATGGACCCTGCCGCTCGCATCACCGCTGCCGGACCCATACCCACGCGCACTCTCATCCTTATTCACCCTACTCACGTCATTCTCGGTCGAGTGTCAGCTCCCATCTTCTTTCCAGCCCGGGCGAGACGCCTCCGCCGTTGGACGGTGGGGCATCATCGGTTTTGACCAGTCCAGAATTCTCTCCGGTGGATAGTGACCTACACATCTGTAAATGGACTAGCTCTCGTCACGGTGTCCGAACTGCATGTGGCGCGGCATTTGCCGACCCGGGCGCTCTGCAAGAGCACCTCATTTCTAGCCACATGACGACGGTGGATGGAGCCAAGGGCAACGGATATTATTGCTGTTGGGAAGGATGCCACCGCCCAGACGAGCCATTCTCGCAAAAGTCCAAACTCCAGGGACATTTCCTGACACACAGCAACCGTAAGTGGCATTGAAAGGATATCGGAATTGTAACTGACATTGATCAACAGATAAAAGCTTCCGATGCTCTGTTTGTGGAAAGTTCTTCGCTCGACAGGCGACGCTGGACCGTCATGAGCGGAGTCACCGGGGCGAAAAGCCCTACAAATGTGCTGACTGTGGTAAAAGCTTTACCGACAGCAGCGAGCTGAGTAAGTTGGCATTTGTTGAGTATATGGATAGAGCTGACAAGAATAGAAACTCATTCACGTACGCATACTGGCGAGAAACCATTCAAATGTACCTATCCAGGATGCAACTTTCAGACGGGCGATGTAAGTATCTGACCAGATTATATGGGTTGATCAATTCTAACAATATTCCAGTCATCAAATATGTCAAGTCATCGATTAAGTATGTTTATTCCCTATTTTTTACCAGACAAATGCTAACAGAACCAGCTCACGGGGAACGGAGACATAAATGCTATTTTGCCGGGTGTACCAAGAGCTTTACTCGACCTGGTAGGTTCCTCGATCCGCTAATCAAAACCGTTAATGCTAATTTTGCAGATCAATTAAAACGACATCTTAAGACGACCCACAAACAAGACAGCCCGACGTTACCGTCCCCCATCTCCGAAGAATTCCTATCCTTTGACACTACTGTCTGATCGTCTGATACGACAGGCGTACGTTTGATTCAACGTTATTGTCACGCGCTATGATTTTGGGTGGACACCCTTGGCGTTTTACGGGATATTCTGGAGAATTAATGGAATGGAAACAAAAACATTTGGGATTTATGACACGAGTATTTGATGGACAGTACGATTATGCTGTGAATATACCTGAGCCGTGTATGTTTCTTGATATTACCGTGCATCTGTACAGTAGAGCTCTACAATACATAATTATGCATATTACCAATCGACAAGACTACAAGATATCCCCTCTAATCTAAGAATATTATTCAATTAATCCGCCTTGGCTCTCTCTTCCAAAGCCTCAACCGCAGTCTGCAACTCCCTCACCCTCTGTCTGACTCTCCTTTTAACCTCCTCCCGCACCTCAGGCGAAATCTCGGACGGTTCATAATTGGTCGTAATCAACTGTCCCTCCCCGTCGTTTTGTTGCTGCTGCTGCGCACCATGCGACTCCCTCGCCGGAGCAATATCCGTTGTGTAAAGGGAGTAAACGGCAACGAACTGATTCAGGGCGTCACGGGCGGATTCCCGATCCGAGGCAGCGTAGATGGTAGCGCCGTCGGTGCTATCGGTTGCGATTTCGAATTCATCTTTTGCGACTTCATACCTACATATCATATTAGCATTAGTCTCGTTCCTTTATCTCCTGTAAGATAAAAAAGATTCAACCCAGACGTACAATTCCTGAAGTTCCTCAACGAGTAAATCCCCCTCCGACTTTCCCGACGAAGAATTCAAGCTTGCAAAACGACGCGACACACCCGTCACCGACGATGGTATCCTCCTAGATACCGGTGTGGTGGGTCTTGATTGAAAGCTCAGACATCGCAATGATGATGATGGTGATGGCGAGTATGGGTGTGTCTGCGGAACGGAAATCCCAGGCCGGATGGAGAGGGATGGTCTGATTCGGAGGAGGGGTGTTGATCGGATTGATCTTGCTGGGAGCATTTTGAATTTGCCGGATGTATGCAATTGTTTTGGGGGGTTGAATTGATGGAATTGAGGATTGGGGATGGTTGGTTTGGGAGGAGAGAGAGAGAATGAGAAGGATGGAATGAGAGATGACGTATTCTGTACGGAGGTATTCACGTGCTTTGACGTGCCTAGGTAAAAGATACTGACTAGGAGTATGGATTAAAAAGATATGGATATCTTTTCCATTCCATCTAATTCTATATTTTATATTTATCAATTCAACAATTAAAATCCCATTTTCATCCCCCCATTGGCACAAACCACACTGCCCGTACACCACTGCCCATCACTCGTACACAGCATCCCCACCACCCCCGCAATTTCCTTCGTAAACGCCGGTCTCCTCCCTCCCATCTTCTCCTTGACCAACCTCGCCTGTTCCTCCGTCAACTCCTTCTCATCGACCTCCTGCATCTTACTCAAGGGCGTATTATCCTGGAATCCCTGGATTTGCTGCCAAAACGCATCCCCGGTCTTGAAGTACATGTCGCCGATGGCGGGGCCGGGGTTGATGGTGTTGACCGTGGCGCGGTCGGCTAATTCGCGCGCCCAGGTGCGTGTCATGGCTTCCAGGGCCGCCTTGGTACCGCCATATACGGACTGGCCTTCGAAGCCGAGAGTAGAAGACACACTGGAGAGGCCGATGATGCGGCCGCTGCGGTCGTGGGGAAGGTAAGGCGCGCAGGCTTGGGTGAGGAGGAGCGGAGCGAGGACGTTGATGGTGTAGTGCCAGTTGAAGTAGTCTGCGTCGATGGGGCCCTTGACGGGGTCGTTTAGGGTTCTGTCTGCTGAGACGCCGGCGTTGTTGATGAGGATGTCGATTTGGAATTTGCCGTCGGGGGAGGTGAAGTGTTGTTTTGCGGCGGCGAGGATGGTGTTGACGCCTTCTTGGGCGTGGAAGAGGTCGGCTTGTACGGCAATGCAGTGGATGGAGTGCGTGGAGGATAGCGAGGAGCAGAGTTCCTCGGTGCGGGTGTGAGAGGATTCAGAGGTGAAGTTGAGGAGGAGCGAGCAGCCTTTGTCGGCCAGGTTGCGGGCGATGGCCTCGCCGATGCCTGTCGTGAGTGAATATGAATATGAGTATCACGATGAGAGGAGTTGAACTTACCCCGCGATCCACCGGTGATGATACCGAATCTTCCTTCCAAGGCTCGAGCCATTGCGTTAGATGATATTGAGATAGAGTAAGATGTAGCAATGTACTAGATTGTAGGTAGATAGATGGATGGGATGGAGATGAGGGGTTCTTATATCCGACAATCTTCACCCCTCTTAAATCTTAGCAACGGAATAAAGCATGAAGATCCTCTTGTCCGGTTAAATGGCTATTCTCTGTTAATTCACTGCAATCAATCGGCAGATTACTGGGATCGCTGCTCCACCGACTGTGCACGGAAAATTGCCTTTTTGGGTATTCCCGGTGGCACACTATCTATATCCATATCCATTTCATCTGTCTTTTACATTTCATCTAACTTCTATATACAAGACACTGATACTAACGATCAGTTAATCTTCAACTGCTTAAATGCCCGCGCATTCTCCTGGATAGCAACTTCCACCGGCAATCTCTCCATACTACTCGCCCCAAAGAAGCCATGCACCCCCTTCGTCCTACTCAAGACAAACTCAGCATCCGAAGGCTCAGCAATCGGACCCCCATGACACAACACAATCACCTCGGGGTTAATCTTCACCACCGCATCCCGAATCTCCTGCACAATCGTAACAGAATCCTCCAACGACAGCGCCGTCTGCGCCCCAATCGTCCCGGACGTCGTCAATCCAACATGCACGACAATAACGTCCGCACCGGCACGCGCCATCCGCTCGCCCTCGTCAACCGTAAACACGTACGGCGTCGTGACGAGGTCCATCTCGTGTGCGATGCGGATCATCTCGACTTCCTTGTCGTACCCCATGCCGGTTTCTTCGAGGTTCTTGCGGAAGTTGCCGTCGATGAGGCCTACCGTGGGGAAGTTCTGAACGCCAACGAACCCGATTGTCTTGAGCTGTTGGAGGAATTCGGGCATCGTGCGGAAGGGATCTGTCCCGCATACGCCGGCGAGGACGGGCGTGTTTTCCACGACGGGGAGGACTTCACTGGCCTGTTTCATCAGTCAGCATCACCGCATGCCTCTACTGTAGTCACGTAGAAAAGTAAAACCGACCATATCAACAACAACCTGATTAGCATCAGAATACGGCATCATCCCCGCCAACGACCCGCGACCCGCCATGCGGAATCGGCCCGAATTGTAGATGAGGATCAGATCACTTCCGCCCTTTTCGATGAATTTGGCAGAAAGGCCAATTCCTGCATATGCATGTTAGTATCTGTGTCACTGTTGGTGCTACCAGACTGCGCATACCAGCTCCGGCTCCGACGATGATTGAGCCATCGGCGATGGTCTTGCGGAGTCTGGATAGGACTTCTTGACGGGTGGTAGGGCGAGGCATTGTTAATATCTGATGGATTGGATAGATATTTCTCTATATTGATGGAAGTGTGAGTTGGAAAAAACAGAAAGAAAAAGAAGAAAAGAAGCGCTGAACTGATGAAGTGTCAGTCGATAAACCCCGCCGTGAACAAGCAACGCTGCGTCATTCGCGCTGCATTAGTTTATTTGTCGCTCGGATGGAAGAGGGGAAATCGGTTCCACCCCATTCTTACCTTTGTGTGATTTCATATACATAATTCGAATGTTTATCTATTGAATTGAATTGATTCTTGGATAGCTTTACATTTAAGCAATAAGCGTATTTAACCTTCTTCGGCACTAAGCGATCATGACAATCCAAACCACCAAACCAACCATCCTCCTGATGGGAACATGCGATACCAAAAAAGATGAAATGCTTTTCACGAAACAGCAAATCCTCGCCCAGAAAACATGTCTCGTCCGCGCCATCGACTTGGGGAGTACATCTCGCGGCGGACTCAGTGATAGACTCGATCCCTTCAATGAGGGGATCTACACCTCACCAGTGAAAGACACAATCTACGACGCTCCTGACATCTCGAAAACAGAGTATGTGGAGAAGATAATCGCGCACGTAACGGATATCGTGAGCAACCTCTACAAAGATGGTGCAATCCACGGCGTGATCGGTGTTGGGGGGTCGAGTGGGACGTCGCTTGTGACGGCTGTGATGCGACATGCCCTGCCAGTTGGGTTTCCCAAGTTGATGGTTTCCACGATGGCGAGCGGGGATGTCAAGCCGTATGTCGAGGAAACGGATATCACCATGATGTATAGCGTGGTGGATATCGCGGGCACGAACTGGATTCTCAATCGGATTCTTTCGAATGCGGCTGCTGCTATCGGCGCGATGGCTGCTACGTTTGAGGCTGCGCAGGCTGAGGCATCGAGTCATGAACATGCTCAGACGCAGAAAAAGCGTGTTGGGGTGACCATGTTTGGTGTTACGACGCCGTGTGTCGATCGGGTTCGGCATCATCTCGAACATGTCTACGGGTACGAAGTCTACGTTTTTCACGCTACGGGTGCTGGAGGCAAAGCCATGGAGAGACTGGTGAAGGAGAAACAACTCGACGCTATCCTCGACATCACCACATCCGAAATCGCAGATGAACTAGTCGGAGGCGTGTTGACCGCTGGACCAGATCGACTGATGGCCGGGGCAAAGGCTGGGATTCCTCAGATCATCAGCGTTGGAGCCTGCGACATGGTCAATTTCGGACCGAAAGATACGGTCCCTGTCCAGTTTCAGAACCGATTGATATACGAACACAATCCTACTGTCACTATAATACGGACGACTGCTGATGAGTGTCGTCAAATCGCCCGCTTCATTGCTCAGAAGCTTCTTGTTCATGCTACTCGTCGGGATCTGATTCGTGTCATACTGCCCACCCAGGGTATCAGTCTGCTCGACACGCCGGGTCGTGCATATTATGACCCTGAGGTGGATGAAGTGTTATTCTCGACATTGGAGGAAGAGCTGAAAGACAGCGGGATTCCAGTCCTGCGAGACGAACGGGAGATCAACGATCCAGGCTTTGCTGTTGCTGCTGCCGATGCGTTGGCCGAGTTGATGAAGCAGAAGTAGATTTCTGTTGTTTTATGTAATGTTATGTTTTACAGCGTTGTCTACAGTGTAGCTCCGCATGTGCAGAAGAATGCGGCCTACAATACAAGTACAAAAAGAAGCAAATAGTAGAGATTTCATTCCAGCCAGACTTAATAGGATCAGACTTGGCTACGACTTGATCATTTTATATAGACAATTATTGCCAGAGACTGCGACAGGACCTTCAAACCTTCGTAGCTCACAGCTACTAGTTGCTGGATCTCCTCTTCTTCCTTGACTTTCTTGCGAGAAATTGGCCCAGTATAAAGTCTGCCTCTTTATACTTGATGGGCGGCCGCTTGTCGTCGCTGAGCCTTTTTGTCCAGTGTCCGATAAGCCCGCTCAATTCACCTTCCTTTGGCTCCCAGACGCTTAATTCGTGGCGATCAGGGTCCCGGGAAATCATCAGTGCACCTGATGGCCCTTAGTATCAGGGCATACTCGAGCGATTGTAAGACCGAAAGGCGAGATCTTGGGTAGCTACTGTACCCCATAGAACGGAGGTAGATATGCCCAGGCATCTTATCTTGCTTATAATATGAATCAATAAGAAAACCAATTCCTGCTCCATCAAGAAGAGCCCTAATCTCATCATCGATCGTATACGCTGGATCGTCAATCGCGTTAACATCATCAAAGCCTCCGATCCAGAAGAGACTCTTTATAGGGCCTATATATTGCGCAAATCCTATTTTGATAATATCTATCAGCTTTTGGTTCTTCTTTATTTGTTAGAAAAGATGATCGTCACCTCTTTCCCCGTTTTCGTCAAGATATTCCTGGATCTCCTCTGGTATCTGCCGGGGTACCCTCCCCAGGAAGTCCAAACCGGCTCTAAACCGTGCTTTTCGAGATCTTTCTCATCCCGGAAGCCTCGTCTGGCTGCAATTTTCCAGCCCTCTTCATCACTCGAATTCAGCGCTGGAGAAGCCATCGTGCTTTATTGTGTGGCCTGAAAGGCCTAGTGATGAGAGGAGGTCGAATCAGGGGTAAAGAAATCCAGAATAATTTCTTCTGCAAGTCGAACATGGGGGAAGGGAGAAGGGTGAAAACCTAGGCACCAGGCCTAATTTAAGGTAACATAGTCTCATCGATATTCACTGTTATAATTTGACACAACATGAAAATGCAGATCAAGCTGGGACAGACAGGTCTAGGCATTAGCCGAATTCGAATTCAATAGGTAGTTTACTCCATAAGTTAATAGCCATACTGGACTCGATGTCCCTTTGACTTGGCCTTTATGGGAAAGGACTATCCACATGTATACTTTGAACGCCTAAACCAAGATAGAACAAATACCGATAGATGAGTATAAAAGCAAGTGAAACAGAAAGGATACAGACGATGAAAAGATGAACCGGAAAGGGTCTAGAATTGGATACGGACAAAAAGATGGTGGAGAAATTGAATTATTTATATTTCTGATTTAGTGCTGAATAGCATCTGCCTCGGTGGAACCACTTCCACCCCAGCGACACCTGTCTTCCAGGTGATGATATCATTAATAGAAAACCAACCCATCAGTACGCACTGTTGAATGCAAACATACTCCAGATGGACCCGCCCATACAACCAAACAGAATACTATCCAGTAAAAACAAACCCCCATATATGCCACTTTTATTGCCGTTGAAGACAAATACTTTTGAGCTCTGAGTTGATAGAACCCTTAATTCGTAACATCGTGATCATGTTGAAAAAGAAACAGAAGTCTATGTGTCAAGGTGTATTAAACATTCACTATAACACGCTTAGTAGCGGTAGTGGTCGGCCTTGAAGGGACCGCTGACGGGCAGACCGAGGTAGTCAGCCTGGACGTCGGTAAGCTGGGTGAGCTTGGCGTTGACGTGGGACAGGTGGAACTCGGCGACCTGCTCGTCAAGGACCTTGGGCAGGACGTAGACACCAATGGGCTTGCGGCCAGTGGTGCCGAACTCAATGTACTTCTGGCCGAAAGCAGCGTCCTCAGCCTTGAACAGAGCAATCTGAGCAAGGACCTGGTTGGAGAACGAGCAGGACATGACGAAGGAAGAGTGGCCAGTGGCACATCCGAGGTTGACGAGACGACCCTCAGCGAGGAGGATGATGTTGCGGCCGCTGGCCATGGTGTAACGGTCAACCTGGGGCTTGATGTTCTGGACCGACTTGGCGTTGGCCTTGAGCCAGGCAACGTCGATCTCGATGTCGAAGTGACCAATGTCTAATCTGATTAGCCGTCTGTCTTGAGATTATTCAACAGAAAACTTACTGCAAACGATGGCGTCGTTGCGCATGGCCTCGAAGTGTCTGCCGACCAGGATGTCACGGCAACCGGTGGTGGTGACGAAGATCTGACCCTGGGAAGCAGCCTCATCCATGGTGGTGACCTGGTAGCCCTGGACGGCGGCCTGGAGGGCGTTGATGGGGTCAATCTCGGTAACGAGGACGCGGGCACCCATGCTGCTCAGGGCAGAGGCGCAACCCTTACCGACATCACCGTAACCGGCAACAACGGCGACCTTTCCGGCAATCATGACATCGGTGGCACGCTTGATACCGTCGATGAGGGACTCACGGCAACCGTACAGGTTGTCGAACTTGGACTTGGTGACGGAGTCGTTGACGTTGATGGCGGGGACCTTGAGCTGGCCATCCTTGTGCATCTTGTAGAGGTGGTGGACACCAGTGGTGGTCTCCTCGGAGACACCGAAGCAGTCGTTGAGCTGCTCGGGGTACTTGCGGTGGACGAGCGAGGTCAAGTCACCACCGTCGTCGAGGATGAGGTTGAGCTTCTTGCCATCAGCGAAGGCGTTGAGCTGCTGCTCCAAGCACCATTCGTACTCCTCCTCGGTCTCACCCTTCCAGGCGAAGCTAAACAAATATCAGATTCTGTCAGGGGGTACGATTCAGGAAAAGGCGGCTTACACAGGGACACCAGCGGCGGCAATGGCGGCGGCAGCGTGGTCCTGGGTGGAGAAGATGTTGCAGCTAGTCCAGGTAACCTCAGCACCGAGAGCAGTGAGGGTCTCGATGAGGACGGCGGTCTGGATGGCTGAGTGGGGGTCAGACACGTTGCTCTTTTTTAAACTTTATCCCAAGTATCGTTACGTACTCATGTGCAAACAACCGGCAATGCGGGCACCCTTAAGGGGCTGGTCAGCGGCGTACTTCTTGCGGATGGACATGAGACCAGGCATCTCAATCTCGGAGAGCTCGATCTCACGGCGACCGAAGGCGGCCAGCGACTAAAAGATGAAGATGTCAATAAATGGATCGATTGAGATTGTATGGAAAGAATGCCACGTACGAGGTCGGCGACCTTGAACTTCTGGGCGGGGGCAGCCATGGTTGATGATGTGAAGAAGAGAAAGAATTAAGATAGATAGACTGAGGGGATGAAATTAGTATTGTTGGATGGAAGAGTAGGGGAGATGGACTTACTGGAGAGGGTGGATGGAGAAGAAGAGAAGAAGAAGAAAAGAAGAGAGGCGAAAGGCGAGAAGAAAAGAGCAGAAGAGGGGAAGCAGAGGGCGACTAAACATGGCGGGGCTTGCAGAGATCAGCGCGGACTTTTCCTCCTTCCGGGCCGACACGCCCAAAAGGGGCCGTCCTCGAAGCGCCATGCTGCTGCTTCGGTCATCGTGGGATAATTGCTTTTGGTCTGAGGACCGTGAGTGTCGTTTTTATTGATCTACGATTATTCTTTCGTGGTGGTTACTGTTGGGATTATGGATGATTGCTGTGTTGGTGGGGCAGTGAAAATCTCGGGATCAACAGCTTCTCTAGATACCGAGTATCAACATCACCGTCAACACCTCGACCGTCGAGATACAGGAATGCAGTCCTACATTGACGTGGTACAATGCAAGGGTTATGAGCCATTATGACGTCTCACATCTTCTGTCACACCCGGGTACCAAGTACCTGATATCCTAAGGTACTACCTATTGGAATCATCCTGCAGACTTCCATTAGTCCATCAAGGCTGTTGATTTAGTGATTTCTAATTGCTACTCATTCTAGGAGCAGCGCTTATATACAACCCCAAAGGCTCATCTGGAAATCGTTTTTATCATTCGAGCTAACTGACATGAAATTGCTTTGCATCCAAGAATCGGCAGTAGAAGCAAGTAGTAGAAATTTCATCCAAGCCATATATAGATTAAATCCTAGAAGCATAAACAAATACTTTCGTGATCCCTAGGATCAGACTTGGCTACCTGACTTAAAATAGTTGATGTTTGTTTTGTGAAGAGGGACGATGACTTTCATGGCCTTACTATCCGTAGATATCACATTTAATTTGTCCATATCAACGGTAGAGATGGACTTCCCGACCCCTTTCAAGTACACGGGGTCATTTTGCTGTCGAAATTCCAGGAGAATCGGTTCCAGAGTATAGCTCTTCCATCTGCAATGCATCGTAGTCATTGGTTTTGAATTCGCTGGCCATAGAATATGTCAGGGTTTCGACTGGGCAGTCATCCTCCAAGGTGTTTGCGATGAGTTACAGCTTTGTTCCTCTGTCCACACGTCAACAACCGTCCATCAAGAAAGATCCTTCGCACTGGGTGGTATTGAGACAGATGGTAGAGAAATTATCCAAGAGAAGGCATAGTGAAGAGGATTTCAGAGCAATGAATGAGGCGCTGGGTGAATCAATCAAGAGAAGGCGTGGTGTCTGGTCTATATTGAATGTCTGTGTGAATATATTCTTTCAAGGCACTGATAAATGAATAGAAGGGTAGATTTATATCTCCAGAAGATCCAGTTGGCTTACTCTTCAACATCTACCTCACCCGGCCTTGTTGGCTAGCAAAATTTGCCTTCATCATTGTTCTAGCTGCTGGATTGATATTTCTGAAGCAGTCTAGACACTAATGAATTCACAAGGTAGGTCTGGCAAAGGCAGGGACATAGGGCAGCGAACCACCTTCCCCAACCATTCGCGGTGTTAGGTGTCGTCAAGCCAACACCGTCCGCAAGATATCAAGGCGTGTTAAGGATTCGCCATATACGAAAAGTCTTTATCGACATCAGATATGGCGTTCAGAATAGCCAGGTTCAAGGCGAAGCTGAAGAGTTTAACGAAGAAGATTGAAGAACTGTTGACAGGCTCTGGAAGCCTCGATGACAAACAGAGAATCGCGAAGATGCTCTCGGGGTTTCAAACTGATGTCACGCAAGAGCCGAGAAGCCTGCCTGTATCAGAGTTAAGTATCGACGAAATCATGGACGTGCTGAAGTTGTCTCGCGACCCGATCCCCGACCAGGACAGATGGACTCTGGATGGCATTGTGTGGTTCCAATTCCTAGATACTTATGTGAGACTCGCTAAACATATGGAATGAACTAAATATTAATAGTAAATAGGATGAACCCTGCGCGATTATGATCGTATCATTCTTAATTCAAACCCAAACGAGGCGTTTACACGCGGGCGAATAAACCCAATGCTCACGCAAGCGATTGTGCGCCAACAAGGCAACATGTGGCTTTTAGCAAATGACGATACTACATCCGAGACAGACGAGATGGAGGATTATAACCAATCCTCTATGGGGTCTCTAGAGAGACCGATAGCTCCTTTAATACTCCAGCAAGAGAGCACTCATCAATATGAGGTGATCTATAAGGGGGAGTCAAGGACTCTCAACGGGCTTTCAGATTATTCTCTGTGGTATAATACGGAAGGGCCAATCGATACTATCGCACCTCGTCGTGTGCGAGGCCAGGAAAAAAGGACACTCTCTTCGCTGGCACAAGGACACCACAGAACAGGATGTTGAGGGCCTCAGCTTTGCCGAGGCAATTTTGCCATTTTATGACTCTGGCTATATGCACGACGAAAGATTTCCCATTGGCAGGGATCTGCCATGGAATCCATTGTGCAATGCACAGGATGTCCAGCCCTAGTCGGACATGGGCTTACGAGAAATCCCAATGTTCCTTTTGGGGGGACACTGGAATTACTGCAATTTGAAAGAACTGAGCCTCTGATCCCAAATCCACCGGCTGTCGCTCATAAGATCGAGGAATATGATAATGGAGTGATTGTTAAAAGTGAAAAAGAGGATAGGGTTGCTCCCATCATTCCCCCGGTGAATACTGCAGACGACGTTTCTGAGCATAACTCCCCAACGGATGGTATCGCCATCCAGCGGCAAGACACAAGCGCTGACCAACCGAGAGAGCGGAGCGAAACACCATATCATACACTCACGGCTGCACCGAAGTTCGAATGAGAAGCCACTGATGACAGCGAGGCCGAAGACAATGGACCAGAAGAGATGATTTTGGTGGAGGTTTTCATTCTATACGAGTTTAGACAATACTTTGGTTTCTAGGGCTTTCCACACGAATATGCTTGTTTTATCTATATCCTACAATATAGATAACCTAAATAGAAGTTTCGTCAATTCAAAGTTATTTGGAAATACTATTTTATCCTGTAATGATATATGTAGTCATGATCGTAATTGATAGAACATGCCATTAAACACCATCTCCGAATCGGTAAAAGTTCATCCATCTCTGTGGGCTAATTAGTATACACTATCATGACCGTGACACACGCAACTTACCTTATCATAGGGCTTGGAAGAGTCGCAGAACCGCAGGTCAGTTGCAAGGCGGATTATATTGTCCGGGTCTTGGTTGATAGTAGATGCATGGATCTGAGGATATTAGCGATTTGAAATAAATCATCAAAGAGCAGCTACATACTGCATGAGGCTTGTGCAGGACGACATCTCCAGCTTCGTAGGCCGAAACGAGCCAGCGTCGGTTGTGCTCCTTTGCAAACTCTGCCGGAGTTTCAGAGAGTAAACCGGTTGCCATCATGTTCGAGTTGAAAGCCGACTTGGCTTCTTCATCCGTCAACCCTGCCTGCTTTGCCTTGGTTGTGAACTCTTGCTCGAGCTTCAATCCAACGGCGTCTCCTATACGCGTGTCAGGTCAGTCTTTGTCTTGTTTTTCCATCCGATGCAGGAGGTCGTACCATCTTCCAAGTAGATCAATCCTCCGCCATTCAGCTTGATATCGCCAATTGGAACCCATGCGGTTACAGCCGTGGGCTCCCCGTAGCGGAGAAAGATTTGATCGTAGTGAACACCAATAGGCTGGCTGTGAGGGATGTTGTTTCTCAGAAGAGTCCGGCGGAATCCCAAGGTATCTTCTCCCCATCCCGTGAACTTGGCAATGAAACTGTACAAATCTGGGTGGCCGCACAGATCCTGCGTATACCAGTCTCGGTAGTGCGCATCGATTGCCAAATCAACAAACTTGGCTGCCTTGTCGCCTCCAGGACGGCCATTCCCTGGAGCGTGGCCAGCACCTATTCCAGGAAACTCTTCGGGAGTCTTTGTAGGGTTGAAGATCCCTTCAACGGGATCCGACCCTTCTTTCAGGACGTTCGTGTTATTTCCGACATGTTCAAAGTACTTTCTTCGGGTTTCTAGGACGTCGGCGCGGGGCAACACCTGCTTGAGAAACAGGTATCCATCTTCTTCATATCGCTTTCGCAATTCATCGACAGGGAGGTTAGGGTCAGACGGTCTCAGGAGGGTAGCGTTCTCTGATGTAAGAGGGCCATCAGTGACGGCCAATGTCTCTGAAAGGATTCCAACCATATTGCTAGATTTGTTGTATCTTGAGAATGTTGACTGAATGAAGAACCACCCCGGAGTTGGCCTCAAATAAATACCCCCTTTCTCACATGTTCGGATGGTGGGGTAATGAGGGGGATGACAACCACGATCTATGATGATGATTATATATCATTATTGATCAATGTTGATTTGCTGTTTGCCCCGCATTCGATGGAGATGGAAGTCTGCAATCGTGGTTCTAGAGCTGACAACCTGCCAGTTGAATCGCTTCGATTAGGTATGGATGTCGCTTCGGAAGGATCGGTTGAGAAGAGTAATATTTCCCGCTCGATAGTTGGCAAACTGTGGAGAAATTCTGCTCGGGAGGCGTGGAATGGAACTCGATTCGATGTGGGATTGACGGTGCAAATCTGGGACGATAATCCATTGGCGGGGAAAGCTTCTATTTTGGTCTCAACTGGTAAGTGGGTTTGAAGGTCATCTTTTGAATATCATCGAATTTCCTGATATACATGATGAAGGAAGTAGGAAGAAAAGGACGATAAGACAGTGATAATATCTGACGTCAATGGTCGAGAAAGATGCAGGAAAGAAATTCAGCTCACATTGCCACTGTCTAAGAATATATAGTGTCTATCAATTGATGGATTGATGGAAGATCGAAGGATTGAGAGAAAAGAAAAAGAAGAGAAGAAGAGAAGAAGAGAAGAAGAGAAGAAACGGAGGCAGATTAAATATCAGGTGACGGCTAATCATGCTCGAGGGTATAACGAATAAAACTGCTCAAATGCCGAAAACTCATCAGGGCTCAAAAGAGGAAATGAAAACAAGCCGGGCATCACTCCATCATGCGCCATATTCCCCGATCTCTAAATAATGCAAGACGCCAGTTCAGGAAGATTTTACTCTTCATCGGTCCATTCTCCAAACTCCCAGTTTCCATCCTCGCCAATAACCAAGCTCAAAGTCGTGAATTCAATCTTCTCGTACATCTCTCGTGCTGCAGCACGGGCTTGTTGGTGCCACGGTCCGGTGCCTCCCAGTCGCGCATCGGTTCGATTACGCCAGAGGCCTGCATGTCAAGGTTAGTTACGGTCTCTCCAGAAACAGCTGGTACGGAAACTCACAAGTTGCCAGGTTCTGTCTGTTCTCATCGCTAGCTCCAAACCAATAACGCAATAACCCTCCTGACGCAGTAGCCTCTTGATGCGAGCGAGCATCCAACTCATACAAACGATCCGAGTCTATATCGGGAAGAAGTTTAGATCGAAAGGCGACCACATAAAACCGCTGTCTCGTCCATTGATACCCCTCCGCCTGGGATAACTCTCGCAGAAAGTCAAAAACATCTTGCCAGTTGAGCGCCTCCGTATAAGGCGCAGTTGCATAATCTTCCCGAACCGGTTTTAAAATCGTGAGAGCCTTGGACAATAATTGCTCTGGTGTATCGAGTGTCTTCAGATCTAGCAGATGGCCTGGTTCATTGTACGGAGATGCAATGAGAAGATCGTCAGATTTGGCGGCGGCAGCGGTGTACTTTTGGCCGAATTGCAGCTGTAACGATGCCGCAGCGTGAAATCTGAGGGCGTCAAAGTCCTTGGTCACCAGGCTATGGTGAAATAATCTTGGTCGAGCCGATATTTGTTTCTCCGTGGATGGCTTTGGGATTGCCGTTGAAGCCAAAGGCGATGCGATCCCTGGAGCCATTTCCAACAATTGAAATAAATCAGGCAATGAGAGAAGAGGAAGAAGATAAATACTTTACTCGAAATTCAAGGTTTACGAGTACATGAATAGCTGACAAGAAACCAGGAGGAAAAAGATTAAAGAAGAAAAGGGAGAAAGAAAGAAAGAAAAGAATCAATTTAGCCAAACCAACCACTATAAAGCAATTTCCAAGACGACACACAGATCCTCTCTTGCCTCATTCCCAGCAACAAATTGTGAGCAATGTCCATCGCAAAAGCACGCAATAATATTCTCTCATGTCCTTACGCCGCCGGCACGACCGCCGGAAGTGACCCAAGAAATCACGAAACAAGGGGCACCCATGGGACACCAGGTAGCAGTCGGATTCCATCATTTCCGCGGATAGTCAGCGAATATAATAACTTGATGGATCTCTCAGCAAGTTTTCTGATGCAGTTGACAGCTCGGTTGGTCGCGGAGGTTAGATTGAGCAGTTGCTATGTAAGTTGACATGGACAGCGCATCACCAACTTTCCGTAGTGAGTGATTGACAACCAGCTAAGTCTGTACTCTGCACTTTATGTAGTACAGATGCAGGGTTAGATGGCCATCGCTATTATCTTAAAGCCAGTTGGCCAAGTGGAAGGAAGATTGTGGTTGTGTTCTGATCGGAATCATTACCACCAGCATCGAGATACATATCTCGCCACCGACATTCTCAAAGTTTTGCCTCCCCATTGTACCGATCGGATGGAAGCACGCGGCCCTATGCTGGTTGACCATGGATCTTCAGAGAAAAATTTCTTGCAATTCTCGTTCTACGCAGGAAAGTTCTTTGACCCTTGATGACTGAGCTGCACCGTACTTAGTAGTTTCGGGTGCGGCGAATTGATTCTATACCGATTAGGGCTCAATCCCAAAATACAAAGAGCATCGGATGAGTTTGAGCATTGTGCAGATATGTGTATCTTTAAAAGCCATGGCTATATAGAATCGATTGAATTCTACTGATAATCTCTCGAATCAACCAGTCATTCTATCATACAGTTACAACATGGTATCATGCAAGTCCCCAAAGCAAGTCCCGAAAAAGCCACTCATAAACGCCTATATCTTCAAATGCTTGACAAACGCTAAACAGAAGAATCAAGATTACTGCTTCGCCGGTGGGGGAGGCGGTGCCATCTTGCCTTCGCCGGTATCAACCTTTTTCCTTGATGGCAGTGGTGGTACCTTGAAGCCACCGTTTTCGCCCTGGGAGGCATTGTTTTGACTCCCGACTTGTGTGAACGTTCCTGACTTGAACCATCTGTCTTCCTCGGCCTTGCGTTTGCGACTTAATTCAGCCTGCACCTTGGGATCAACAAGCTCGAGACCCTGAACTGGGGTAAAGGCGATTGTACTGGCTGTGCCTGCGGAACCGCCCAAAGAAGTACCAACGCCCGAGGTTCGGAGACCCTTTGCCTGTAGAACACTTGCAGTTCCACTGCCTCCCTGACCAAAAGCACGGAGTGAAGAAGCAGTACCGCTGGCAGGAGTTGCTGTTCCCCAGCCCTTGTTGGACTTGCTGAGTTTGGCACGGGTCCTTTGGTCGATCTGCGTAGCTCGGATTCGTCCATCGTTTTGTTGACCGAGCATTCCCAGTCCGACAGTTCCTTCTCCAGTACCAAATCCAACTTCAGCCTCCTCCTTGCCAAACGCAACTCGGTTCTGAGCCTTGCGAAGCTCCGTCATGGCAACCGCTTCCTTGGCCTTTCGCGCTCTTCTACCACCTCTCTTTCTAGAGGGCTTATCATCTGGCGCTGGGAGAGCGCGCGTTCCGGAGTTTGGAGGCGGTTCTGTGAGCTTCTCCAAACGCTGGAAGCATTGCGACTTAAGATCTTCGCCCAAAGAACCATCCGGGCTGAAGCTTGATACATCCGCCCGAGTAGCTAGAACCATTTTTGCGGAGACAATACGGATCGCTTGCCGCTTCAAGTCATTCGGAATATCCTGTATGATGGGGGAGTTGTAAAGGAAGCCCTGCGATCTGATCCCGATGTTGGTAGCAAATCCCAAGCCCTCCGTTCTCTTTGAGCCTTGAGCGGCCAAGTTGCAAGCCGGGATCTTAGCCAGTTCGCGTAATCCACCGCTCTGATTGAGGAACTGAGCAGCCGTTTCAGGTCCAATCAAAGCAGCCAAATTGGGCGCAATCTGGTTCATGCGCGACTGGATGCTCTCGGTGAGCTGGTTTCGCTCCCGGTCCAGCTTCAAGATTCTCTCGCAGGTATCGAGCACCGTTTTCAGCTCCGACTCGGTCATCTCCCGTCCTCTAGTGGTCGTTCCTTCTACCGCAACAACCATCAGGGATGGACCATCCAGGATAGACTTGAGGGGCACGCCAACCATGTTGTCGGCCGAAGATGACAAAGCTTTGATTTCGTCCAGCGGGCCATTTTTCAGGATAGCCACAGTCTTCGCGTAATCGATAGGACTCGTAACGAGGGTTTCCAACTCGGGGAATCGGATAGAGTAGTGATCGCGTAGGACTTTGTGTAGACGTGTGAGTTCGTCGGCAGTCGACATGGCGACTTCGAATTCGTTCGTGGTCTCAGGGCCGGCCTCTTGCATTTCTTCGTTGGCATCGCCATCTTCGATCTCCTCGCCACCCTGTAAGTCCTCATCCTCCGACTCAAAATCTCTCAAAAGCTCCTCAGCTGTCGACATGATGGGCGATGTGTGTGAGACAAACCGAAGGTCGATATCGATCAAGAGGAAAGAGGAGTTGAAGCTTTTGCCGCAGCTCGGGTTAGTCATCAACGTTTATGCTACGGGTGGCGACATGTACCTCCAACGCATCTATTCCGACCTTTTGCTGTTGACGAGCGACGTCGATCAAGCAACCACATCGGTCGAGTCGGTGGTGAATCGATACGACTCGCTGGAGGCTTTAATTGAATCCTGATTCCTTCAGAAGGGGCAGTGTTGCTTCATTCTCTGCATTGCGCTACGCTGCGGTGCTAAGCATCTTTTCTTCGGCGCCCCGTCGATCCCTTTACCTTTTTCCCTGATACCACCTCCATCACCGTCGTTCGATCCACGACTCACCTATCATCATGGAGTCCTCTCGCGGCCCTCCCAGGGTCAAAAACAAGGCCGCCGCGCCGGTCCAGATCTCAGCGGAGCAGCTGCTCCGTGAGGCAGTCGACCGACAAGAGCCCGCGTTGCAGGCGCCCACGCAGCGCTTTGCGGATTTGGAAGAACTGCACGAATACCAGGGTCGCAAGCGCAAGGATTTCGAAGACTATGTACGACGAAACCGGATTAATATGAACAATTGGATGCGCTATGCCGCATGGGAACTCGAGCAGAAGGAATTCCGACGAGCGCGATCGATTTTTGAGCGAGCACTGGATGTCGACCCGACCTCGGTGATATTGTGGATTCGATATGTCGAGGCTGAGATGCGAAACCGAAACATCAACCATGCTCGGAATTTGTTCGATCGGGCTGTGACGATTCTGCCGCGTGTGGATAAGCTCTGGTACAAGTATGTCTATATGGAGGAGACTTTGGGCAACATTCCGGGTACCCGCCAGGTTTTTGAGCGCTGGATGTCGTGGGAGCCAGAGGAAGGTGCCTGGAGTGCGTATATCAAGCTTGAGAAGAGATACAGCGAGTTTGACAGGGCGCGGGCAATCTACCAACGGTTCACAATTGTTCATCCTGAGCCGAAGAACTGGATCAAATGGGCTCGATTTGAGGAGGAGTATGGAACAAGTGACTTGGTGAGAGAGGTTTATGGAGCTGCGATTGAAATGCTGGGCGAAGATTTCATGGACGAGAAACTCTTTATCGCGTACGCCAAGTTCGAAGCCAAGCTCAGGGAGTATGAACGTTCCAGAGCCATTTACAAGTATGCTCTTGATCGACTTCCTCGGTCCAAGTCTATGACCCTACACAAGGCATATACGACGTTTGAAAAGCAGTTTGGCGATCGGGAAGGCGTCGAGGATGTGATTCTCTCCAAGCGCAGAGTTCAATACGAAGAGCAACTCAAAGAGAACCCCAAGAACTACGATGTCTGGTTCGACTTTGCACGGTTGGAGGAAACCTCGGGCGATCCGGAACGGGTCCGGGACATATACGAACGGGCGATTGCACAGATCCCGCCATCACAAGAGAAGCGACACTGGCGACGATACATCTATCTCTGGATCTTCTACGCTCTGTGGGAAGAGATGGAGAGCAAGGATGCGGCGCGTGCACGACAGATCTACCAAGAATGCTTGAAACTGATTCCGCACAAGAAGTTTACATTTGCCAAGATCTGGCTCATGAAAGCACAGTTTGACATTCGACAGATGGACCTGCCGACGGCGCGGAAGACACTGGGCCAGGCGATTGGCATGTGTCCCAAGGACAAGCTCTTCCGGGGCTACATTGATCTGGAGCGGCAGCTGTTTGAATTCTTGCGGTGCAGGACACTGTATGAGAAGCAGATCGAATGGAACCCGTCCAACAGCCAGTCATGGATTCAGTATGCCGAGCTGGAACGGGGGCTGGATGACACGGAACGTGCAAGGGCCATCTATGAGCTGGGAATTGACCAGCCGAGCCTGGACATGCCCGAGCTGGTGTGGAAGTCTTATATTGACTTTGAAGAATACGAAGGCGAGTATGAACGCGTGCGCGCACTGTACGAACGTCTTTTGCAGAAGACCGACCACGTCAAGGTGTGGATCAACTACGCACGATTCGAAATCAACATTCCGGACGAGGAGGAGGAGGAAGAAGAGGAAGAAGAACGGCCGGTCAGCGAGGAAGCGAAAGTACGCGCCCGGGCAGTGTTCAATCAGGCCCACAACGTATTCAAGGACAAGGAACTCAAGGAAGAGGTAAGCCCCAGCCGCTCCGAATGTATCAGATTGAGAAACGAGACTGACCAATGCCAGCGGGTGGAACTGCTCAACGCTTGGCGATCGTTCGAACACACGCACGGGACGCCGGAGGACATCGACAAGATCGAGAAACAGATGCCTCGGCGGGTCAAGAAGCGACGCAAGCTGGACGACGACCGCTACGAAGAGTACATGGACTATGTGTTCCCGGCGGACGACCGATCGGCCGCGAATCTATCCAAGTTGCTCCAAAAGGCGCACCAATGGAAGCAGCAATCGGCGGGCCAGTAGGAGTCGATTGGTGGATGCAGAGTTTTATTGTGTATTATGTGTTGATCGAATGGGAGAAGTGCAAAATGCAAATTATGTGGACAAACTGAGGTGATAAGAGGATGTCGTAAGACAGACTGTAAGAAGTAGATTGGCGCGGAGACAGCCTGAGGCATCAACCAGATTGAGTCAGGCATCCGCACGAGATCATGCCATGCGCTAGGCCGAAAGTGGCTAGTGTGGGAGGTGGAGATGTTCTCGAAGGTGATGAATCCTGGCCAATCAGAAGACGAGCTCGGCAACGGCTCTCCACTGATCATTTGAATGTGGGATTGCCGATATTGTTCATATTCAGGTTTATTATTATTATTATTATTATATACGTTACTGTTTATATATTATTATTTATTTTCTTATTGTTATTAAATATTCTGATTCTATCTAACAGACTGTTTAGGTGTATATGAGTGAATATAAATAGTAGTATCAGAACGCGACGGTACCTGCAGTAAGAAACTGAATAATGACCGGCTCCACCCAGCCTGTTCCTGACTCTCCACTGCCCAGCCATGCTGTATATTAATATCGCAATCTGTCAGATAGAAACAGGTATATAGACACAGTAGGGTATATAGTAGTATATAATACTATCCCTGTTTATTATATACTAACTGGATTAATGAAGGTGGAAGAAATGAAAGAAAGTAGCACTGCTGATCCTCGGCCCAAATCCCAGTTTTCCAGGATCAACTTTGAACCACGGTAAGTGGGAGGGGTATGACACCATTGCGTTACCCCTGAATGAGGCTCTATCTTCTGTCACGATGTATTGTTTGATGGTATGATTTAAGAATGATTATGATGAAAGATGATGGTTATAAGAATGTTGATGTTTCTAAAATATCTATTAATACTTTTTGCATATTCAGATCGTTCGATATAGGGGCCAGTCAGAGTGGCTGTACCTTTACTAGTATAAGCAGATACCTAGATAATAGCATAATAGCATCATACCTGGAATGAAATAATACAGATTAATATAGTAGAATAAGAATAAAATAGAGAATAGAATAATACGAGAGAACACTTTTCATATAAAATAGAATAATAAACAGTAAATAAACAGCATGCAAGGCTTCTGCAGCTTCAAGACAAAACAAACTCAACCACACAACAATCACGATGAATCAAAATAACATCATAAAGTAAACAACTCTTTTTCTCTTCTTTTCTTCTTATTCTTTTCTTTTCTTCTCTTCTACTCTAGTAAATAATATCAAGGGATGCACTAAGCTCCTCCACTAAATCTGCCCTTCCCGAATCCTTTTTCCCCCTCTTTTTTTCCTCCTTTCCTCTTCTTCTTCTTCCAACCCCCAAATCTCACCTCTTCGTGCTGTGCACTCGCCTCTCTCCTTCTCTCTTTTCTTTTCTTCATCTTCATCCTCTGATCTTCATCTCTCCTTCTCAATTCTCTCAATTCCCAACTTTCGCGATCCCAGATACGAGCTACGCGGGCTGGTCTAAGCTACACCCCGGCGTTTCATCTTCCTCCAACGATTCTCTCTGCCTAGCCACGCTACCACGAACTATTCCAGCGCCGATTCTCCTCTTTTCTCCCCTCTTGACCCTTTCCCAAATTCACCATCCCTATCCTATTATCCTATTCCTTTCCTCGTCTCTCTTCCTGTCAACTGGCTCTCTCTCTCTCCCTCACCTTCCTTTCCCCTTCTCTTCGCTCGTTGACCGTGTCGCATCCTTTCTTTCAACGTCGGTTTGAAACTGTGCGTTTGCATTTTCATTTCCCTCTTTACCCCCTGAAGATTCGACTCTCTTTTTCCTCTTCGTCTCCCTTTGCCAGTCCTTCTTGACAGTCTTTCTTTCCTACCTATTCTTCCTATCGACTTTCGCTTCGATCGGATTCCACTCGTTCTCTCTCACCACGCTCGTTGTTACTCTGTCAGCAGTGTCAGCACTATCACGCCTAGGGATTTACGCACACGTGCCGGAGCCAGTCAGCACAAGTAGCAATTGCTTTCGACCTCTAAGACCATTCGATCATGATATAGTGCTCTGGTAGTCACCTCTCATTCCTTCGATCCGTCCCGGTACATTCCTGTCGACGGCTGGTTTTTTTTCGCACTTCCTCTTCGGCTGGTTTCCTCGAAGAACTCCGACCCCCACGCTTATCATTCGCTATGATCGTCCCTAAACCCCCCGTGAAATTAGAGGGCCACTGCTCAGTCATCTACGACAACACCCTCTACACCTACTCCGCCAATGGATTCGCTTCCATTCCTCTCGAGCAAGATGCTACCTGGAGCAACATGACCATGGGAGAGCCCGTCTCCAATGCCGCATGTATCACCGGCGCAGTGGACGATACTGACAAAACGGCCATGTATGTGATCGGCGGTACAGGGTCCTCATCTGACTACACCGGATTGCAAAGATACTCTTTCCAAGATAAAGAATGGAAAACCATTGAGCCCCCCACAGATAACCTGTCGAATCGGACCGGTCATGGTGTTGCTTACCTCAAGTCAACCTCGTCAATTTTCATCTATGGAGGATCGCAGAAAGACAGTTCAGTCGCTAGCTCAGAGAACTTTATCCTCAAGACCGTCGCACCCTACAACCTTATGAGTTCTTCTACCGACGGAGTTCCACCGGCGACATCACCCGTGTTGTTGCCATGGAGCGACAATCAAGTGGCCCTGCTAAGGGGAGCGACAGAACCGAATTCGATCCATCTTTTCGATTATTCCAATGCCGCTGATACCTCAGGTACCTGGGAGAAATCAAACGCAACTCTTGCCCATCCCATTGCTGATAACATCCAATGCGCAATGTTCATGGGCTCCAATGGAAGCAAGGTACTCGAGTCTTTCGACTTGAATGTATCGCCCAACACAGTGACCAGCTCGGTTTTGCTGGACTCCAACGGTGAGGCGGCGCCCGCAGGGCAAACCGCCGGCTCTTCCAAGAGAGACTCCCTGGATGACTACCCGAAATATGACAGCTCCCTCGCATCGACAACTACCAGGTCACAGTACTCACTGGCTCAAGGAGATGACGGCCTTGTGGTCCTCTCCAGTGGCAGTGGTACCGACTCCTTGTCCATCTTCAACCAAACATCCAACGGTTGGGTAAATGCTACCAAACTTTTCTATGGCGACAAATCTCAGCAGCAGATTCTTCCATCAGCATCCCCTTCCGCTTCAGCCACCCCGACCGGATCCTCCACTGCCGCACCTGCTGCTGGCAATGACAATGACAGCAGTAATGTGGGTACCATTATTGGCGCGACCCTGGGAAGTGTTGTGGGGGCGGCAGCCATTTTGTTAATCCTTCTGTTCATCTTGAAAAAGAAGAAGGACAACAAGAAGCGCGCCGCCGCACAAGCCCAAGGCGGATCGAACGACAAAGGGGGGCGACTGAGCTTCCAAGATCAAGGCATCGAGCCCCTCACCCAATCCGCGTATCCCATGGCGAAGAGTCCTGTTCCAATGGCAGCATCCTCAGTCGACTCCTTGGCAATCTTCTCGGGCAAGGCGGGCAAGGAATCGTCGGGTGCTAACCCTGTCGTTGCGCAAAAATCAACTCAGCCAAAGCCAAGTCCTTTGACAACTATCCAATCCAGTGGAGAGGTCACTGCCGCTAGCCCATATGAGGCGGACAAGTCGTTTGAAACGGAGGATGCAATCGGAGGCCAACCCGGTGACCGAAGAACCAACGAAGGTTGGAGCAAATATTTCCAGGATAACAACACCACCGACCTGGTGGGAATGGAGCCAGAACCCTCAAACTCACGTGAAATCTCCAAATCCGAGGCTCGCCAAAGCGCATGGCCGATGACGAACCTGACACCCTTGAACTTTGGGTTCCTTGACGAGCCTAAGCCTCTGGGACAGGTCTTCAGTGGCAGCCCGACTACCGAGCATGCCAACCCAATGGACGGCCGAGGTCTTGTGATTCCCGAAGGCCAGTCAGCGCGGATATCTAGCGCCGACTCGCTCAGTGTCGCTTCGGATAAAAGATATTCTCAAGCCCGCGACTCTGAGTACCGCGACTCTCAGTGGACGACAGGACCCGGACACAGCAGCTGGCTCGGCCGCCCTACAAGCAGCACATACAGTGAAAGCCTTTACAACCCCAGCGTGAGGGATTCACACCTGCCCCTCGGACACGAGTTCAGAATCAATGATCCCGCACGTGCCAATGCGCGGAGATCCAGCGCCCTGATACCCGAGACTCTCGACGAGCGACCACGGCACAGTGTCAACGGGGATATGAGCTGGCTTAACCTGAATTCCGAGCGATAACCCTACGTACAAATATCCCGAGCCTCCCTGCACATGTATTGGTTCACGTTTTGCCTGAAAAGTTGATTTATCTGCCCTTTGGTGTACAGCAATCTGCTTGAAGCATTTGATTTTCGTTCTTGTCAGATATCCTTTTATTATTTGCGTGTTGGTCTTCGTTGTATCTTATTTCTTCGGGAAGATCGAGCGTTTGGCGATTTTACTATCCATTTCGCATTGGTGTTTTTGCTGGTTTGGTGTTGGATGTATGCTACTCTTGTATATAGATGTCAACTTGGCAGGTTGTCAATGTATGATTGGTGACGATTCTAGTATTCTTCCTATATTTCCTATCTAAGTAACTGTAACTATCGACATTTCCATCACCATGGCAGCATACCTGCCTACCCAGTGATTGCAATCTGATAAACGCAGATATCCCACGCACTCTAAACCCTCCCATCGACGATCTCCAGGGTCCTGCATCCATTAGCTCAGCCGTGTCACAAGTATAAATAGTAAATAGTCGAAAAGAAAAGATATAGTCAACCCACCCCCATCTTCAATAGGATGTCTAGGATAAATGCCCATCTGGAGCTGTTTCACCCATCGTCCTTGGCTGCTGGGTACTTGGAATCGTTTTTGGCGGCCTTGTGCTGTGCCATCACCACCGTCAGCATAGTTACCCATAGTCATAATCAACAATGTAACCATAATCATAGAATCAAGTAATAAGAAATCAATAAAAGCCCATCATCTACACCCTTACCCCCACTCTGACTCTCACTCTGACTACACCCATCCTCATCCTCATCCTCACCGCTGACTACTCTCACATAATACAAACCCCCACCACCACCCCAAAATCAGAACCGCCTGATCTGATAAAACCGGTTCCCGAGATTAAATAGATTAGATTAACATAACATCCCACCACTAGGTAATGACATTAGTGAGACGCCATTTCCGCGCTTCAATGGCGGACTTGGCTTTGGGGCGCGGCGCAGTCGGAGGCGGACGGGGTTGCCTAGTTGTGATTGTGATATTGGCTGTGATGGGGTGGGGTGGGGTGGAGGGAGGAAGTCGGTTTGTTTATCAGATTAGATTGGTTTGTTTCGTGGGATATACGTGTATTATACGAGATGAGGTTCTCGGATGAACTTCCATGTCAAGATATGATGTCTATTGATTGTAGAAATGTCAAATCATAACTCATTATCATAATCATTATCATCAATACGAAATAATCGGCCGTTCAGGACTCGCCGTCTCCTCAATCTCATCCGGCACAAAATACTTCCTCCTAGGCACATCGTGACTCTTCGCCCGTCTCGCTCGTCTTTCTGTGCATTCCTTCTCGAAAGTATTCTTCTTCCGATACTTCTCGTCCGCTTCCTTCCATTCAGAAACTGCACTCTTGATCCCCAGCGCTGCAACGCCTATACTGGCGGCATCCGACAGATTGGCTTTGACTCGTTGCTTTCGTGCCTTTTCCGGTGTCATCTCGCCTGTTTTGACCATTTCCTTGCGATGCTTGCGCTTTTCTACACTCCCGTAGACGTTGTGTGCGGCATGCACGGTAGCCACGGTTGCCAGGCCTGCAGCTATCAGGGACTCCCGGTTCATTTTCTTGCGCGTTGACTCTTCATTGGTAGTACTGTCTCCGGTGTCAGAATGGCTGTTCCTGGTGGAAGATTCAAGTGTTGTGGAAGAGGAGCCATGCCCATCATTGCCTTTGGCTCCAGACCTGGTAGGGGGGTACTGTATGCTATCGCGAGTAGATAAAGGTCGACCTACATCTCTGGCAGATCCTCCATGTCGGGAACTTCGGTGCCGTCTTCCATAGTCACTGTCCCGGTCATCATCGTCGTACCTGGAGCTTCGATGCCGTCTTCCATAGTCGTAATCCTGGTCATCATCGCTGTCATGTCTGGAACTTCGGTGATGCCTGGGTTTATAACCACTATCACGGTCTTCATCCGAGTACTCATCATCGTAGCGGGCTGACCGTCTTTCACTCCGCTTCTTGTCTTTTTCATCGAGACCCAAGGCCGCCATGCCCTGGTTGAGGTATTCGGAAACACTCTTGCTCCGCTTCTTACTGTGACGAGGCGCCGAAGAGCCTTCATCACCGGACCGCGAACTGGACCGACCCCGACCCCGGGACTGGTACCGTTTATAGGCCTCCTTACCCGCAGCAGCCAGGAGCGCCGTAGCAGCAGCCTTTTTAGCCTTGCTATGGCTGTTAGACCGTTTTTGCGGGTCAGAACTAGGCCTCGAGCTATGCTTCCCATGTCTCGATCTAGACCTCGACCTCGGCCCGTTGACGAAATGATCAGTCGCCAGTCCTGCAAGAGCTGACTCAATCACATGTCGCTTCTGGTGCTTGCGCGGGTCCTTATCCACCAGACCATCAGTACCACCCGCCGTCACGGCAGCAGTCAAAATGCGCTTCCCCTTATCGCCCGACCACTCTCCAGGCTCTTTACGGAGACGGAAGGCTTCGACCGCACCCGCAGCCAACGCCGCTTGCACGGCCTGCGCCATACGCTGCTCGCTCTTGCTTTGACGATGACGGCCTCTGCTCCTCGACCTCGATGGCGAGTACGAGTACGACCGACGATGACGGGTATGAGAACGGCCTCGACCTCGAGGATCCCGACTATCACGGTGATGCTTTTTCGACGAAGTAGCAGCAGACGTAGAACTACCCAGCCCGAACGCCCCAAGCGCCTGTTCACCAAAAGACTTCCGCCTCCTAGTTCTCGGCGGTGGCGAACGACTACTCGACGGCGAACGAGATGGATATCTCCGATAATCACGATCACCTATACCCCACATCAACACTCAACCCTTCAAATCAAACCCAAAAATAAAATAAAAAAAAACAGTTTGAACATACGCTTCGACTCCCTCGCATATTTCGAACTCCGATGATGACGCGGACGACGATACTCCCCATCCACCTCATCATCATAATATCCTCTTCTTCCACCACCAGTCACCGAGTAAGATCTGCGCACGTGCGACGACCGCGGGGGAGGCCCGTATCCGTATTCATACCCAGCACCGGAACCATACTGGCCGGGAACATAATCGCGGGGCACTTCTTCGATAGAGTCAGAACTCTCCCGGGGACGGGCGAGGTCTGTGTAATGGCTTCCGGACTCGGGGTAGTAGTAGGGGTCGTGGGAGTGAGAGTATCGATCGCGGTGGGGATGGTAATGGCGATCGTCGTAGTGGGACATGATTGTAGGGATAGGGATAATAGAGTTTATTAGATGGGGGGAAGATGAAGATGGAAATAAAAGAAAGGAAGGGAAAAAGGGGATGAAATAGGTGAGATGAGATGGATGAGATTGAAAGAGAGAGCGAAATAAAGTGTGGCAAGGGACAAAGCGGGGCAGCTGAAGTTGAGCTAGAAATGACGTCGATTGGAAACACAAGGGGTTTCATCCAGCCTTAAGACAGCTGGAGTTCGCGATAGTAGGGAGTATTTATATTCGTTTTTTTGTATCCCTGTAGGTAAAGAAGGGTAGAAACAAAATGAATTCAATTGAAATGGAAAAATCTAATAACTGGATTTGATGGAGGCAATCATGTTCTCTGCAGGTACTGGAAATGCACGATGCAGCGATTATGATGTTATGGTGGACAGCAAACGTCGCCTTCCTTCCAATAACATCACTTTATATGGTGATGTACAGGATATGATTTCAGTCTAATTGTGGGATTTCTGATTAATCTGGCTTGGAGAAGAATGGGTTTTTCTTGGTCATTTGACATCATTTTGCATTGGATCAATCTTCCAATATGAATAATCAGTCAGTCCATCTCATAGTACAAAGTAAATATATCGATATACAAACATACTGTAACTCCAATCTCTACCATATCGAGTCTTTCTTTGGGTCGGGGTTCCTGATCCACATTTCGTTGCAATTACAGTACTGTAGGTTAATCTCCGGCCTCTCGTTCCATGGTTCATCTCGATCAATTTTTTTTTTACATCTCACTCAAAGTGGATAGAACACACGACACAATATAACTCAATGGTATCATCATTCCCGGGTATCTCCAGGCTGATGGGTCGCTTTTTCTGACCCAATCGTAGTAATGTACATAACAAAGCCGGCCCTCGAGCCTGTGGCTCAAAATTGCCGTGGCAAATTCACAATCACAATCACAAACAGAAACGCTGACAATGCTGACAAGCTGACAAAAAAGAGGAATAAATAAACTCAATGAGACAAAATGAGAGAAGAGATGGGAGATCTCTTTCTGTATACAGGTAGACGAGATCCGGCTGTCTGGTCTGTCTTGTGGGCATTTCTATTCTATGCCGCTGGTAGGAATGAAAAATCATTTCGTGAGGACTGCGCTGCGGTCCTCTGCGTTCTGGTGACGCTTTCGTTCTTCAATCGTTGCTCTAATAATCAGAGCCAAGTTGCAATCATAAAAACCATAAATGGGTTTTAAAAGGGGAAAGCGATGTTCCCCTACCTGAAACAGGTTAATCCAGGCTGATCTTTTTATCATGATCGCTCATGAAACTGCATCTCAATCATTCGTGAGGCATCATTCAAAAAGGCGTCCGACGGTGACTCCCACTTGGAGTCCGTGTCGGCATCCCAGCCACATTGTGATAAGTGTTTCCATCTAGTTGGGACTGGTTGCTGATCGATCGGCTGTGGTTGTGTCCTGAAGCATCTCTTGTCGTCGTAGTCGTTCTCCACCTGCTCGCTTCACCGTCTCGGTTCCGTTCCGGCATCCCTGTGGGCATGTCCTCGGAGTGGGTGCGGTGGGTTCGGATGTGTTGCTTCATGTTGTCCTTTCGGGTGAAGGCTTTGTTGCAGATTGGACAGTGGACACTCTTCTCCCCGGTGTGCTTCTTTCCATGTCGTGCTGCGTGGCCCGATGTCGTAAAGGTCGCTGAGCAGTTGTGGCTGGCTGCGTACGGGCATGGGTATTTGTTCTTTCGGATGCTCTTCGAAGCGGCCATGTCCTTTGATCCACCTATCGAGTTCTGCGGGGAGGGGGGCTCCGCCGAAGAAGCACCACTGAGCCGCTTCTCTGCCGGTGTGATGGAGGATGAGTAGGCATAGGAGTCTTGACGACTGAACTGAAAGTAGGAGCTAGTGCTTCCGCTGGTCATGTAGTCATGGGAGCAATCCGAGGACCCAGGCGAGACGGGCTGAGCGGCTTCGGAGACTGGGTCAAAGGGGTACCGCATCATTCGAGGTGAACTGGCGGTCGATTCGGGATAGTTGGAGGAGCGGTAGTCGGGCATCAATGATTGTTGCTGGTCGGGATAATAAGGGTATGAAGGACTGGAGTGGTGCCTGGAGAGGCGGGGAGCAGATCGAACGGTGAACGATGGATTATCGTCATTGTTCAAGATCGACACGAAGCTCGCTTTGCAGGCCATTCTGAGGTGAAACTGTCAAGGGTTAGTGAGGAGAAAACAGAGGGAAAGAAGAAAAGGCAGACGGACCAGGTAGCTGATCGAGGATGTTTGCCCTCTGCGTCGTGTAACAAGCTTTCGGTCTGTTGACAGACCCGAAGTGCAGATCTGACAGCAAATGATCAGAGGCGGATTTCGTCTTGTATATATAGTCGGCCGAGCAATCCGTCAATGTCTCAGATGGAAGAAGCAAATAGTTGAAATGGATGGATTGGAAATGAAGCAGATTGTTCTTTGAGGTCGGGGTGTTTTTTGACCAGTTGATGAAGTGGGGGTTCAGTTTGCAATGTTATAAACCGGGCTGGTCGTTAAAGGAGAGAGAAAGAGAGAAGCTTGAAGTGAAATAAAGAGTTGCCACGGAGGAGAAAGTAGTTAAACTGGAGAAATGGAGGTGAAGTGGGATTGATGTCGATCCGGAGGGGGTAGTATGAAGAGTAGAAAGGATCAGCAGTAGGAAGAGAAAGAGGGAAGACAAGAAGGAACAAGGAGAGAAGATAAGGATAGAAGAGATAGTTGAAAGAGAAGGACGGATTGAAAGAAGAGAAGATGGAAAAGATGAAGAAGAGGAGAAGAGAGAGAAGAGGAAGAATAAAAAGTATCATGAAACTGCTCCAGGGTCTCTCTCAGAAGCTCTGGCCATCTGGGATGCGATGCAGTGTAAGAGTCCACGACACACTAGAGGCAGTTGGCCCATCGCAGTGGAGCAGCACAGATTCGACAGGCGATTAGGCATCGACGATAGACGGTATTAAAAAGAATCAACTATTGAATATTGACTATTTTACCCTCATGAACTGCCGGCAAAGTTCCGCCAGACCCCAGCCAGACATACATAATCGACCACATAATCGCCATCACAACCACAGTCCCTGAGGACCCCTAATTGACCCTAAAGAATCTAACCAACTGCTCTAAATCCCTAATCGATGCCAATTCCCCGCCCTAGCAATGACCCTGGGTCCTGGGTTCCTGGCTGGTACGTGGCCCCGTCGTCAGCAGAAGACTAAGACGGGTCAGTTTTGCCATAGGATTACAGTTGTTTAGATTGCACATTATGGAGATGAAGATAGAAAAATAGAGAGAGAAAAAAAAGAAAAGAAAGAAAAAAAAGGGAGACGGGTGATTCTCGGTACAACAAGGGTGTAACGTTGAGCATATATTACCAGCTATAACAATAATACCTGGTATTCTCTATCTTAATCAAAAGTTTCCAGGGTTCCCGGACAGAAAAAATATGAGAAAAAAAAAAGAAGAAAGAAAAAGCAATGTTTTTGTTATTTTAGTCTGCGCCGGCGCTTTCTTAGCGTATTTTACATGCCGTATCTAATACATGCAGGGATCTCCTTCTAGTACTCTCTACGAATACTATCTTTATATGTTTATTATTATTCTATTTTCATTCTAAATATAATAAATAGAATAGGATAGATAGATAGATAGACAGATAAAATACAATAGAATAAAATAAAATCAAATAGAGGAAATTAATGCCTGCCCCGCTCCATCCCCAGAGAAAGTCAGACGGACAAGCTTTTAGCCATGCAGAACGGATATTACAAGTCGGATCAGGAGGCAGCTCGGTAATTCCGAATACGCCCATTCACATCGATTCAAACTAGTCAATCAAGGACCTTTTCCTGGCGCATCTTCCTACTATGGTTGCTACTATAATTGTAAATAATCACTGCCATGCTGACATCCAACACCTCCGAACGGCGATAGTTGCCCCTTCCATCCCGTTCATCGCTCCCTGTTTGGGTACTCTACTCCGGACATCTCGGGGTTTTGCAACTTGGTGGCTTGAGCAGACAGTGGGGCTATTTCTTACTGTATATTACACTCAGTAAGAACTAGTAACGTACTAGAAGTTAATCACCAGTTCTGGAAGACCAAAAACCGTTCCCACTCGGATCCAAATCTTCTGTTATGGACGAGTTGGGACTCAGCTTGCCCTCTCGGAGAGACGAGCCGGACGTGACGCCCTGCATATAAGACATCTAGGATCATAGCCCATCCTTCCCAAAAACCCGAACTAGGCCGGGATTTCAAGACATTTAATCTACCGGTACCCCTCTGGGTGGACTATTCGGATATCCAATCCGAGGACGCCCTCGTGCACACATCATGGAGGGCGCCACGGACTGCGCCGCAAACAGGATACGCGTAGGCTGTACCGGCTGTACCTAGATAGTATCTAGGTATGTACAGCCTCGATGGAGGAGAATAAAGTACATGATGGCTGATGCCAAGATATAGCCAATTTTTGATCAACATCTTTTTATATTGCTGGGATTGATGTTCTCCATAGTTCATCAGTATATTATTTTTGTGGTAATTATAAATTATGATAATATGTCTCATCAAATCGATGTAATCACCAATAGCATAATCATGCTTCGCCTCCTTTGGTCAATGACAACTGACATAAACTTCCGACATGGAGACCGGATAGATAGGAGCGCTTAATGATTTTGTCGACTCTGGATGGTCCCTGCATAAGTATAGGCAGCAGCTCGTGTCGAATACGATCGATAGTACGCAGTAGTGTCTGTGTTAATTATTCTTCCGTCTGCATCATTTATTGGTGTATGCAAAGTTCAACGGTGACTTGAGTGGACCTGGTGTATCATCTGTCTATCTATTCATATATCTATTCATGAATCATGAATATATACAATCCATGGATTATATCTACTATGTACATGTCTATACATATACATAGTAGGTACCAGATACTTCCTACCTACCAGTGGTAGTACATGGAAGTAGATAGGTAGGCCCTTAAGGTGGTACTGCGGCTGCAGTGAAATGACTAGTACGGTAAAATACAGCCCTCGGACCACAATCCGAGCACGACAACCAATCAGATCAACTAACCCCATTCTCCGACTCCACCGTTCCTCGACCTGAAATCCATTCGTGTTTAGCCCGGTCCAGATCCAAGCGAGACGTGAACTTGGCCAGACTACAGGGTGACTGTTGTTTCACCGGCCGAGAGACCCTGAGACTAAGAAAAAAATCCTGCCCAGTTGACTAGGTAGTTGAGCTGGTTTTTGGTAAAACAGCCAGTGTTTACAAATTTGCTTATGCTCCATAGTCCATCTAACTTTGCTCGGCAAATTAGATAGGTTAGGCTGGGTTGCTTTTGGTAGTCGAGTGGTCTAGTGAAGTTATATTCGGATATAGTCAAGCAGACAAGGCCCTGTCTGTCAATACCTGGTTGGGAATCGAAATCCGATGGCATTTGTTTCCTGTTTTTTGCCGTGTATTATTCCCAGACATGCTCAACCAAGGTACAATTTTGATCTTCAGGGACAGATATATTATATTATATTTACGGAATACACAGTAATATAATGATTATATACTAACTTTTTAAAATTAGCAATTATATACAAATGAATAATGATAGTAGAATATCCAATGTCTATCATGAATATCAATGACAGACACAGTAGATCGACAGGGTCTGAAACAAGGTTTGACTGTAACTTTCAGTAACTTTGGTTCATCCATGACTCGGAGGTGTGACCGTTACATAAGCGGGGTTGCCTTACATAAGCGGTCGGCAGTTTCGGCGCAGCCCTAGATTTGTCTCTGATTTGTCTCTGATCTGATCGACTGGCAACAGCAATAACTACAGAGTACCCTATTATATAAATTATCTGGATTAAACTTATATAGTGTTCAATAGTTACTCTTTTGTTTTTAACATACTTACTATTGTACACTATCAGTTCTAACGACTCGTAGAATAATCTTATCGTGCTATCTCTCGAATAATCTCCTAACGAAGCTAACAATACATTATGCTCCGTCCTCGGAGAATCCACGTAATCAACCCCACAACTGTCATTTCGATTCTTCACGATAAACCATATTCCACTGTCTGTCTGTAACGATTGTGTCAGTTCACAGTTGACACTTTTCTATTATTACATACAATACATACTATTCTCCGTGCATATCCCGACACAGCCTCTCTACACACATCAAGGTATTATCTACATCTACACTATCTCCATCCACATCTCCAGCGGAACAAGCTTAGCTAGCTGCGTAAGCGGAGACGTCATGGTTGTGGGGAATTAGATTAGCAACTGCCATCCATGCCACGCGTAGATACAGACTACTCTGCTTAGCCCACACCCTTAGATATAGCTAGAAATGCTCGTCACAGCCACTACGCGCATAGTGGCTGTCTAGGTCTGAGTTAATATAGATACATCCTAGTCCTTAGACTCCCTCACTAACCGACCCTCCGTTGCTTTAGTCGGACGGGGCGTCCTGTTATCCTATCAAACTTCACTTGCACCGCCTTGGTTCATGACTGTTGGGCCCTTCGGAATTCGTACGTAAGCTGTGACCCCGGTTTTTGGTTTGTTTATTTTTATGAATTATCGTGATTTGTTTTTTTCTTTTTTTTTTTTTTTTTCTGACTTCAGTGCTGGTGCGGAACGCCTTGTCGCTAGCCTGAGCCTTGTTTATGCGGCATCGTGGAGAGAAAACGTCAAGTTACGTAGATGCATACGAATGCAAATGCTTGGTGGTGGGGCTTAGGGTTTTTTTGGTGCGGGTGAGTATAGCAGGGTCTGTTGATTATACTAGCATTCGGAGTAACTGATGTCTGTGTATAGGATGTGATGTGCTGAACCCGAGGCCAAAGGAATTGATGATTCCCGATTACGACTGCAAGCGTTTCTTAAATCCAGTCGGTGATGGCGGTGATGGCTTGCAAGCCGCCCATGTGTGAGGCATTCGGGAAAAACCTGCCTGGCTTAGTATAGATAGATTCATCACACTGATGGAGTCGAATGGAGTCGAGAGCCAGTAGAGTGGCAGACTGGCAGTAGGGTATGCACTATGCAGGACTTACCTGGCTTCCTTGGAAGACCCATGATTGAGCATTTCGATGGAATCTTCGATGGGAAAGATACCATCCTCGACTCCCTGTGGAATTATTCTCATTGGTCTGGTTCTGTCTGGTCTTGACCTGCGCTCAATGACCAATCTATCTCAGACAACTCACATTGATCAGGAACAGTGGACAGGACGACTGATCCGCTATCCCAATCGTGACGAGTGAGAACTTGTCCTGCCCATCCTCGAGCAACTCATCCACAGACGAGAACCTAAACTTGGCGGCTAGATACGGTGTCACCCTGCATGGTACGGCCCTGATTAGACCATCACACCCATCCATGACTCCATTCCACTCACTTGAACGGATACTCGTGCCAATCAATACGGCCCAACCACTCCCGACTCAGGAAGAAATGCGTCGCCGCCCCCTGCGCTACAGACCCCGTTATCCTCCCCCCATGCGTCGAGGCTATTCGCGCCGCATAGTAGGGCCCCGTACTGATCCCCCACGCCACCACCCGTTGCTCGTCCAACTGCGCCTGGCCCCGCATCCAGTCCAGCACGCTCGTCCACATCTGATCCGCTGACTGCGGATCGCGACCGTCTGCAGGACTGTCCCCTGTGCCAAGGATATCGACCAGCCCTTCTCAACCACGTGGTCTGCTAACAGTGTATGGTCAGGACGAGCCGTCTATCCAGCGATCATCAAGACAACGGGACAAGGGCCAGCAATAGCAGCATTCTGGGGTAGCCGGGCGTAAATGAGGATGGAGGGGTCATCTGTGCTGCTGCAATTGGGTGTGTGGGACGACGGTTTCGTGAGGGGCGTGGCCCAGAGGGCGGTGCCGTTCAGGTACGCTTGTTTCTGGCGCTCGTTGGCGGTGCGTTTGATGCTTGTTTTGTCGCTGGGGCTGGGGTAGGGATGACGAGAGATTCTGTAGACGGTGGCGGCTCGTAGAAAGAGGGTGTGCTTGGGTTGGTTGGTTGTTTTGGAGGGCGTTGGTGGCGCTGTCGACGAGGGCATCACCGGTTGGGTGTAAGCTTCGCTGTCTGAGTCGTTCAGACCGAGCTGCTGTTGTTAGTATGCAGTGCATGGATTAGACAGTGGGCAGGATTACCTCGATCAGGTGCTCAAAAATTGGTTCAAAGTCCTCGTGGGCTCCGTCGTTGAATTGGTAGGCTGCGTGCGCGCTCTGATATCTGTTACCGACTGGTTTTCTCACTCACACATGGATCTCACCTGGTTATTCTATCTGTTCTGCCACAGATTCTTGATCGGTCCATGATGAGGATAGACAGTATCGAATTTGACTCCCATCATCCATGTTTTCGGTGTGAACGACGCATTTGTCTCTGACCGGAAGCCATAGACAACTGCAGCGAAGAGCCCAGTGCACGGGTTGATTCTAACCATGGCTATCCAATTGCTACTGTATGTTGCTATCGCATCTCATGAAACCAAATATTAAATAAGAAAATCAATGCATTCTAACCTACACCCCTTGCATCTCATCAAGGGATAGATAAATCCTACTGCAACTCCCGTGTATACTCCCCCCTCTCCACCATCTCCTCCAGCACCCTCTCCGCCGTCCTCAACGCCTCCATCCCCGCCGGTGCACCACAATAAACAGTGGAATGCATAATCGCCTCCCTGATCTCCGTCTCGCTGAGTCCATTGTTAATCGCTCCGCGCACATGCATCCCCAGCTCCGGCTGCCGGTTCAGCGCCATCAACAGGCCGATGTTGAGGAGGCTGCGCTGTTTGCGCTCGAGACCGGGGCGGTTCCATACGTCGCCCCAGGCCCAGGAGGTGATGAATTCTTGCATGGGCCGGGTGAAGTCGCTGGTGTTGGTGGAGAGGGTGCGGTTGACGTGCTCGTTGCCGAGGACTTCGCGCCTGGTTTGGAGGCCTTGCTCGTAGAGGTTGTTGGAGGACATGTTTGTATACAAGATGGGCTTTGCAATTGAGGTTGTTGGGTTTATGGAAGAGGGTTGGATGGTGAGGGTGAGGAAGATGGGAATGATTTATTTCATTTCGGTTGATTGCGGGGAACTCCGCCTTCTACGGCTATCCGGTTAAACGATACATCGTAGGAGAGAGGATTTGATTTTGAGGATATTTTGAACGAGATATCCCTGTAGCGATCATGCATAAACTGGATGATCGATTTGTAAACACTAGCACCGGCAGTTGACAGGATATGATACACTGCAACCTCGTCCATTCTTGTCTTTCCAATCGGATTCTCGAATGCCAGCAACATTCCAACACAATCAAACTGGGAATGGCTTCACGCCTCGGAAATATCTTATAGCCAGTAGGTCTGTCATCCTCCGTAGCAACAGCATGATTCGGATCAACTGGAATGCTGAACGTTTACTTTGGATGCAGCCTCATTCCACACAGCAAAGTAAACGGAACAGCCTTACAAAGGGATATATTATATCAAGTCGCTGGTCGATCACATCTCCACTGCCATCTCTCTTTACTTATCGTGACAACTGGGTTTGAATTGGCTATTGTATCTCCCTTCAGCCCTGTTCCCGTTTTCTAGACCACATCATCATGTTCAGATTATCACTCGCGCTCTTCGCGGTGGCCTTGGCCTTGTCGGCCATTGTTCAGTGCTATCCCATGGCAATGTCGGGGAATAAGGATTCCTCGCTGCACGAGCGCTCTCCCAGCCCAGTATGACCTGAAGTTCTCCTTATCAATTCCAACCTACTAACGCATCAACCAGAGAATGATCCCCGGCTCAAACGACCTGCTCTCTGACATGCTGGCTCGAATCGGTATCCAACACTTTGACAAGCTCAACAGCATGGACCACACGGACTCCTACGACGACCCTGCTGTCATCGACGACAGCAACAGTACCAATGCCACCAAGACCGACCACGAGAACTCGGCCAACCAGAACGCAGACGTCAGTGGTGGTGATCACGGTCTCCCTGATCCCACGAAAAACCTGTACGGCTTCTTCGACACCTTGTACAAGTCGCTGGCGCACAAGTTCAGGACAGCGCTGGATAGCAGTGACGAGATCACATTGCGATAGCTAAGTGGGTGTATGGTCTAAGAATGGAGTGTCTGTTTGTTGTTCTCTCAGACTTATGAATTATGATGAAAGGAGAGGATTATCTGTATTATTAGTGTATGCTAGCAAAATAATACTCAAAATAATTGACTTTGTTCGCGCATCGAAGATCACCGGACGTCCAGCATCAGCATCATAAATCCACCTCTTAACTCCGTTCGCGCCCCGGCTTTGCGTTAAACCCGTTAATACCTTTGCAAGCACTCCCATGTGCAGGAAATGGCAAAACCCGAAGACCGGTCTCCGATAGACATCGGCAAGTCATTTAGCCTCTACTAACTCGTAGACCACACTCAGTATGTAGTTGGTAAGAGCTGTCGAGAGTCGAGCGTCGATGTCCGGAGGGATGGTGGGGATAACGGAGGGTCCATGATGTCTCCGCGGGTCTCCGTTGTTTTTTACTTTTATTTAAAGCTGCCCCTCATCGCGCTTTGCTTTCTCATACAAGTCAATACCAACTGTCTTTGCGATAATTCAAGATACAGCTTTAATATCAACAATCAATCCAGCCTACAGTTACAGCTACAACTACATCATGCCTTCTCTCGTCGGACAGGAAATCGGCCATACAGGCTATGGCACAATGAGTATGTCTTCAACATCCGAAAACACGCACCGGATGCTAATGTTTCCAGGAATGACCTGGGTCCCTCAACCCCCTTCTCACGAGCAATGCTTCGAAACCCTCGACACAGCCCTCAACCTGGGCGCGAATTTCTGGAACGGAGGCGAACTCTACGGCACTCCCGAATACAACTCCCTGCATCTGCTCAACAAGTACTTTACCAAGAACCCCGAAAAGGCTAAGCAGGTTGTCTTGAGTATCAAGGGTGGTTTGAAGCCGGGTCAATTGGTTCCTGATGGCTCCGAGGCCAATATCCGTCGCAGTGTGGATGAAAGTTTGAGGGTGCTGGACGGGAAGAAGACGATTGATATCTTTGAGTGTGCTCGTCAGGATCCGAACACAACCGTTGAACAGACAGTTACTGTGTTGGCGCAATTGGTTAAGGAGGGTAAGATTGGAGGCATTGGGTTGAGTGAAGTTGATGCGGAGACTATTCAGCGAGCGTATGTTTTTATTTCCTGTTTTCTATCGATAATTCTAACTAACAATTTACAGACACAAGGTCCACCCCATTGCAGCAGTCGAGGTCGAACTGTCTCTATTCGACACCACCATTCTCAAGAACGACGTCGCCAAAGTCTGCGCGGAACTCAACATCCCTGTCGTCGCATACTCGCCCCTCGGACGAGGTGTGTTGGCAGGAGCCTTCACTAAGGTCTCTGACATCCCGGAAGGCGACTTCCGCCGCCATCTACCCAAGTTCCAAGATGAAGCCATGAAGCAAAACATCAAGCTGGTGAACGAGGTGGAGAAGCTGGCTTCGCGCAAAGGTGTTGCCCCAGTGCAGATCGCGCTGGCCTGGGTTCTCTCCCTCAGTGGCAAGCCTGGAATGCCAACCATCATCCCTATTCCCGGAGGCACCACAGCCGACAAAGTCACTCAGAACGTGCAGGGAGTCCCGCGTCTCTCGGATGAGGAGATGGCCGAGATCGATGGCATCCTCAATGAACACGAGGTTGTTGGTGCCCGGTACTGATCTTAGGCAGGTGATAGTGATGCCTTAAGGACGGCATGATGTAGATATTAACAATAGATATTCAATTCCTATATATACTGGGCTAGTTAGCTCAATGTCACAAAATTTGTGTGCAAAATGAGTAGAAATAAAACAAAAAATCAGATCAAGTGTAGAACTGTCAGCATCCAATCTCACAAAAGAGGAGATTGTAGGAATTGCAGAATTCTTAAAGAATAATCATCATGTAAAAGGAGTTCAAACAAGCTGTTTCAAGTTAACTTACCATGCAATCAGTACACATCGTGGTCATATTAAGCTAAACAATGGTTAGAACCTGCAGTGAGCACACATTGTATCTGCAGATAAATAATCTTCATCATCATAGAAGTATCTGGCTTTGGCATTGAGCGAAGGAAAGAAATTGTGGGAGTTGAAAAGGTTCGCTTGCAAGTTTTTCTCCGGCCGCAATAGCCTCATCACGTGCCCTGCCGCTGTATACTCGATCTCTCCTCTCCAGCCCATCCATCAATGCTCACGTCCAGACCGGCTGATGCCGTGAATTTCTGATCCAAATTCACTTCCGAACCACACGTTCAGCTTCCTTCCTAGCCCACCACCCCCTCATTCACCATCGCAATGACCGAATCCCCCGGCTCCCCCCTCTCCTCCATCGCCTCCGACGACATGTCGGATCGCGAGGATGCAAAGCAGGGCCTCTCTCCATCCGCGTCCAATCTGCCACCTTCTAAGCGTCGTCGCACTGGAGTCGCTTCCTGGGATCGCAACACCCCCGTGTCGATGAGCTATCAGGACGAAATGCCTCCCCCCGCCTCCCCCTCGACCTCCGTCTCGTCTGATACCTCCGGCGACATCCCCAACTCTCCTGGCACGCTGGCCCTTATTGGGGGCGGCCAGGATGATGACTACAGCGGCCAAGGCAATGATCAGATCACCGTCTGTCGATGGGAAGGCTGCGATTCCCGCGACCTGGGCAACATGGACGACCTCGTCCAGCATATCCACAACGACCATGTCGGCAGCCGACAGAAGAAATACTCCTGCGAGTGGACCGATTGCAGTCGAAAGGGCCAAACGCATGCGAGCGGCTATGCGCTGCGGGCTCACATGAGGAGTCATACCAGAGAGAAGCCCTTCTACTGTGCGCTACCTGGTGAGTTTGTACCCTGCCTCCCCAAAACATCATGCAGATCCCGTCAGACTAACCCCAAGCCTTCAACTACAGAATGTGACCGAAGTTTTACCCGTTCAGATGCCCTCGCAAAACATATGAGAACCGTCCATGAAACGGAAGCTCTTCGACCCTCTGACCCCGTCCCCAAACATCATAATGCCCCCCTGTCCGCCCTGACCCCCGGCGCCGCAACCCCCGCTAGTAAGCTCCAGCGCATCAAGCTGAAGCTATCGCATCCCCCCAGGGACGAGGCAGATCAATACAGCGAAAGCGCCAACGATGAAACAGCAGCTACCGAAGACCTTGATGAGTTCGAGCTCCCCGAGTTCGGGCCCGAGGTCGGCTTCGACGAACACGAGCTCGCGCTCCGTCCACAAGATCTGTACCGATTGCTCCGTCGCCAGATCCACTGGGCAGAGAAGGAGACCTCAAAGCTTCGGGATGATTGGTTGAAGACAGCACCAAAGAGGAAACAAGCCTGGATGGAAAAGGAGGCCATATTTGATGATGTGATTGACGCTGAGCTCCGGTTATTCAGTGCCATCGTTGGCAACGAGGGTATGCCAGTAGCCCATGATGCCGATGGCCTGGAAAAATACCAACAACACCAACAACAACATCAGCATCAATTACAGCAAGAACAAGAGCAACAGAAACAGCAGCAGCAACAACAACAGCAACTATCTCACCCCATGGAAATGGATGCAAAACCCCACCCCGACTCGGGGGCTATCCCAACATGAGACGGAAAAATTCATGCCTTGATAATGGTTTCCTCTTTCCTCTATTTCTTTTATCTTTCTTATGGGTATAATTCAGGACGGAAGGGCGTCTTTTTTTTTTTTTTTTTCTTTCTTCTTTCTTTCTCCTTTACAGTCAAGGTTTTTCCTTGTCGGGATTATGTTTCTCTTCTATTCTCATCTGTGCATTGATTTAGTTACGGAATTAGCTATTTTGTCGAAATATTCCAGCATGTACTAGTACTGCCTTTACTACTATTGAGCAAAGAACAATCAAATCTTTCGGACAACCCGTATAGTCATTTTCTGCATATCAAAAGACGATATACCATCATAATTGATTGCATACAAATGAAGACGAAGAATTATCATAAAAAGCCAGAAATATGAAACCCGCTCCTTTTTTTCTCATCTTGCCCACATATTGACACATTGAATTGGAAGCATTTTGGTCGCGATGCTAAACCCAGAAATAGATGAACCAGCCACACACCATTTGGTAATAACAAGAAAATAGTCTAGAGAAAACATTTCAATAGGTGTCCTGGGTCAAATGAAAAATTTCAAACGAAATCAAAGCCCAGGAAGTCACCCCAGTAAGATACATGAAGAGAAGGTAATAAGATAAAAAAACACAGGACATAACCATAAGACCCATTCACCGAAAAGGGGGCCCCAATATGGGGCACCGAGCCTGGATGAGAAAAAAAAATTGTATTGGCAAGGCCCATCACACCGTGTAGGGGGGACCATGCCATATAAGAGAAAATGAAAAGATGGAGATAGATCGCAGGGCCCGTCGCTCTATATAAGGGGGCCCTTGCTAGATATGAAAAGAAAACAACCACATGAGAAAAAAAAAAAAAAAGCCAAAAACAAACAAGTCATGCTAATATCGTATGATATCCACTCGTGCTCAACCCCCATTCGTTGAATCATACCATACGCCGTCGCGATGCTTCCCAATGATGCATATTTACCTCAAATAACAAAAACGCAAAGCTGCCTAAACTGAAATATGCCCGTTAAGAAGACGTGAATCGAGAGTAGGATGGTTGGAATTGATAGATGACCAAACGCGGTTGCTCAACTTCGGCGACAAAAAGCGAAAGTTGAAGGCAATGACCGACGAGCGCCACAGCTAGAGCTCAGTTTCGCTTCTAGGCCTATGTTCCGTTGGAAGCTGGCTTGGCTGCATTGGCATCCCGAGCAGCGCTCAGCTTTTGGTACATTTCCTGAAGTTTAGCCCCTCCGGCGTCTTTATTTGGCCAATAGTTCACGGCGACATAATGCCTATCATCCGAGTTAGCGAGTCCGAAAGTGCGGCCAATTGAGTCGATCCAGACTTACCATAGGCGGACTTCAAGCGAAGGCATGGAGCCCTCGCCCTGCAAAGTGCGTCGTATGAAATCGCCAATCTTACGAAGCAGGTCCCGCAGCTCCAAAGCTCTGGCTGCTTTGCCTGGGAAGTTTTCTTTGGTGACCGAGGACACTCGTTTCAAATCATCACGGATTGGCTTGAAGAACAAGCGAGACATGTCCTCTTTGCCGGAGCTACCATTTTCGCTGTTTTTGCGGCGACGAACCTCTTCGCTCGACGCATCGGACATTCGATGGCGGGGCCTATCATGGTCATGAACAGACCTCGGCCGGTCGTGGTTGGGAGTGTGATGGCGTTCGACGCTATCACGGACCCCATGAGACCGGTGTCGTGCCCGGTCCACTTCGCGATGGCCTTTGCGAGACATTGAAGGCGCCGGAGAGGCAGACACACTAGCGCTGGCAAGGCCACGGGAATTCTTGCGATTGTTGCGGTGGTGATTTTCTACCGCTCTCTTCGCGAGGACGCTTGTACCATTGCTGACTTTATCCCTCAGGACAGACAACAGATAGTCCGCACGACGAACAAGGTGAACAGCTCCAGGCGATTTGGTGGTTTTATCTTCCTTATTGAGTCGTTCGGTTTTTCGCTCTACCCGATGCTCTTCGAGGAAGAATTTATCCCCAAGCCCAAGGTCAGAATCATCCCGAATCTGCGTCCAGGCCCCGTAACCATGGCGTGCAACTCCAATGCAGAGCATGCCATCCTCCCGTGCACCCCACGGACAGCTGTAATCAGCCGCCTTTGTGGCTTCAGGGACCCGGAAGTTCCTGAAATCTGGCACGGCAGCAGCGGCATCCTTCAAGATGCGCATTTCATTGGGGCGTTCCACAATAGTATACGCGTTAAGGCGCTTCACCCCGTGAAGATCGAAAAGAACAGCCTTCTTTTCCTTCTTGGTGGGCATTTTGCCCGCCTGCTCGAGGGCCTCCATCTTCTCAACATCTTCCTTTACGAGGGCAGCCGCCTTGTCTGTTATCTCGCGCAGCGAAGCCTTTACAGTCTCCCTGTCACGATCCAACAAGCGAGCCTCCCTTACGACGTCTTCTTCGCGGCCGTTCATATCACCATATCGCAAAAATGCTCGTAGCAGATGGCGGTATTCCTTCTCAACAAGCGGACGCTTGGGATCCAATGGAACATCGCCATCGGACTCGTCACCATCATCCATGGTGACCTGAGCCCTCGCTTGCCTCTTGGCTTTGCGTTCTTCTCGGGTGTCTCGCTCATCAATGGGTCCATTGCGCTTGCGAGGTTTGTTCTGCTCGATAACATCCGCCAGGTACATTTCATCTGCTTTCTTTTTCTCCTCGGCCTTAATCTCTTCCAGCTGATCTTTAGGAATGATATCGTCCCAGCTAAGGTCATCAACCTTGATATCAACATAGTTAAAGGCTTTGAGGAACTCCTCACCACCATCAGCCTGGATCTCCTCTGCTTGTTCTGTCTGATGAAGTTCCGCATTGGCAAGGACGGAGTCAATGTCGAGCTGCTCCAATTTGGCTTGGTTACCGGTCTGCTCAAACATTCTCTGACCGCGGCGTTTGAGAATACGAGAAATGTCATCGGTAGAATTAGGCTCGCTCATAGAAATTCCACCCCGAGCCATCTTGTTCTGGATTTCGGTTGCTTCCTTATCCGTGACACCACGCTGAATAGTGATGAACTCAAGAAGGAGCTTATTACGAGCTCTCTCGATTACCTCCTCCTCAACTGTGTCCTTCGAAACTAGACGGTACACACTGACAGGCCGAGTCTGCCCAATACGATGAGCTCTGGCCATGGCTTGAAGATCGGCTTGTGGGTTCCAATCCGAGTCGAAAAGAACGACGGTGTCAGCAGTCATGAGGTTGATTCCGAGACCACCTGCTCTGGTAGAGAGAATAAACGCAAAGTCGCTGCTCCCAGGGGCATTGTAATGTTCGATAGCAAGCCGACGAGCAGCCGCAGGGATAGTACCATCAAGACGCTGATATGTATAGCCACGATATTCCATGTAGTCGCCAAGAAGTTCCAGCATCTTGACCATTTGACTGAAGATCAACACGCGGTGGCCATCTCGCTTCAGTTTCGCCAGGAGTTGGTCCAGGAGCATCATCTTGCCACTGCTGGTAATCATGGCTCTAAGCACGTCCTCTCTGCGGGAGCTGCCATCTAAGATTCTAGCTTCAGCATTGGGAAACATGAAAGGGTGGTTGCTAGCTTTCTTCAACTCCATCATGATGTTCAAAAGCGATTGCTTCTGGCCCTTTGCACCGTCGTTCAAAGCTGCGTAGTTCTTCGTGAGAATGTTTTTATAGTACTCCAATTGGACGTCGGAAAGCTCAACCCGGATGATCTTCTCGGTCTTTGGTGGGAGATCCGATTCAACCTTAGACTTCGTCCGACGCAGCATAAAGGGTTGAATGGCCTTTGTCAACTCTGCGAGCTGACTGGAGGCTGCTTCAGCATTCAGGTCCATGTCGACATCGACATCAACAAGACCAGGGTTTAAGAAGTCCAACAGGGCGGAGAGCTCGGCAAGATTGTTCTGGATTGGGGTACCAGTAATGAGAAGGCGGGCAGGGGATCTAAACTCCAGCAGTTTTGTGTAAAGCTGGGAATCGCGGTTCTTCAGCCGATGTGCTTCATCAACGGCCATAAACTGCCATTTGAACTGGCTCAAGAATGATGAGTCGAGCAGCACGTATTCATATGTTGTAAGTAGTACATTAAACTTGGGACGCTTAGGGTTGCCGTCAATCATGAGTTCATGCTCACGGAGAACAGCACGAGCAGCCTCGTTACCATTGTAAACAACATAGTTCAGATCGGGTGTCCAGTTGTCGAAGGTATCGGCCCAAGATGGCATTGTCGAGAGGGGGACAACAACTACGAAAGGTCCCTGCTGACGCCTTACATGACGTAGCCAGTTGATGAAAGCAACAGTCTGTACAGTTTTCCCCAGTCCCATCTCATCGGCAAGCACCACATTGCGATTTTTGACCCAGTTAAAGGCCATGAAGTTTAAGCCTTTGACTTGGAATTCCTTCAATTCACCATTCTGCAGGAAGTCCGGAGTGCCCTTGATGGTCTCGAATTGTTTGCGTGTAAGGTGGTTGGATTCGGTCTTTTCTGAAATAGGCGGACGAGACGAACGGTCCAAGAATCGGTCAACTTCCCGTTGAGCGATCTCACTGACCAGCTCTTCGTTCTCCCATGTACACGCGTCGTAGAATAATCGCTTCCACTTGACCAAATATTCCGTTCCATCATCACCTTCACGCATCCCAATGACTCGTTCCACTTGTTTGTAGTCTTCAATGGCATCGACGTCTCTTTCGCGATCGAGATTCCATTTTTCTCGGTCCTCGGGAGGGACGTCATCGCCGACATTCAAACGAATTTCTTCGGAAAGAGTCTTGCGGACATAATTGTCAAGACGTCGCGTGCTACGGCAATTTGCAAGAGTATCGTCTCTCTCCCATGTCGCATGATAGTGTGACTTGCCCTGCCATTTGATGTAAAACTCAAAGTCATGGCGATCGATGTCGGGGTTGTTCGGATCTACGCCCTCTCTGAGGCGGTGATTTAACACGATGTCCACGGCCGGGCGGTCGTCTTCAGCCGTGTTATCAACCCAATAGTTTTCTGTCATATCCTCTGGATCATCCTCAAACATAGAGTCATCATTATCTTCATTGTAGTTCGAGACCCTCGAGGCGTTTCTGGTAGAGAAGCGGACCTCTGCATGAGAGGGCGCGTTAGAGGAGGCCTGGAGGAGGCGTCGACGTTTTGCTTTGTTCGTGCGAGCACGACTGCCACCGTACTCATCACTGTCCGATTCAGAAAACGACGACTGGGTGGCAGAGCGGGAGGGGAGTTTCGAGGATTGTCGAGAGGCTGCAGGGCGTCGACGCCTGGCGCGGGGCGCAACATCATCGGAGTCAGAGTCAGAGTCAGATTGGGCCACCTGACGCGTCATACGAGCTCGACCGCTTCGACGAAGTCCGTAGAGGTCAGGATTGTTTCTCATGTATGTGGTTTCGTCAATCGGCGACGATTTGCGTTTCGTCCCGCGTGTTGCTTCCGGTGATGAAAAATTTTCTGCACTCGAGGGACTCCCCTGTCTGGAGCTGTTTTCCTCCGCAGAGGCTTCCTCTTCACCTTCACCATCGGGGGAACCCGCATCATAGGACTCGTCCGCGGCATCCGGTTCGGGGGAGGACTCGGAAGCGACGTGCTGTTCAGAGGGATCAGATAGGCTCCCAGTGTCATTGGCTGCAGGTTCATCCCTGACACTCCCAGTATTGGAGACCGGGGATGTAGAATAGCCGTTGGTCACCGCCATCATGGTCGGAGGGTCCGAAGGAGATGGGATCACCATGCTAGTAGCTATTGGAGACGGAAGAATCAGCATTGAAGCTCAATTAAACGCTGGGGAGGTGTACAATAGGGAAGGACGGGGTAATCAGGGGTACGCGACTCAGATCTCAGTTAATAGAAGCTTGAAAGCCGGTAGAACAAGGTATGAGATAAGGTTTGATGCATCGAGGTGATTTTTGATGGCGGGTTGGATGAAACGCGACGAGGGCTGGTAGCAGAACAACGGGGGCAAAGGCAATTCCAATCACAAAATCAGACCCAGGAGAAAAAATACAACCAGACCTTGGCCAAAAGAAATTCAGAAACCCGCCAATACAACGAGATGTATAGAGATTCTTGGGCTCTTCCGGTGGGTCGATAGCGTGGAGAAGTACCCCAGCCGAGCGTACTTGGACACGTCTGAAATGGCTAAGGAAGAATAATAAAATACTCACAATCCATAGCTTGGTGACCCCGGTGGAGAGAAAATCGAATAAAGCAATAATTAAAAGAAAGAAAAGAAAAGGTGGGTGGTGGTGGTGAGGGGGAGTGGTGTCGGAACGTGGTGGTGGAGAGGAAAGAGAGGAACGGAGAGAGGCTGCTGAGAATATGATGAGGGAGTCGAGCGAGTGTTTCGTTGGAGGTGAACGAGTCGCAGTGAAGGGATCGGCTTGCTGGCCTGAGCCTTCAGGCTGCCACTTACGCGCTATCCGTAATCGGGGCTAGCGTGGAAACAAGCGAGATCCCAAGCGGTTTAGCGCCAAACGTCGCATCACGTGGCTGTATCGCTCGGATCAACACTATTTCCGGTAGATTTTTTCTCGACGACCCGACGGGCCAATCGGAGGCGATGCAAATAATGGCCTGTAATAATTGCAGCAGATGCCTGAGGCAGACATCCCACAAGAGCGCCCACAATACTAATGCCTGACATAGTTTTCTTTTGAGCCCCTCTTCGAGTCGACGCCTCGAAACCACGTTTCTTCTTTGCTCTCTACTTGGTGGTCACTGGTCAGCTCTGTCCAGCGAAGATATTCGGCGTTTTTTTCTCCTGCGCATCTGATCCTATCGCTGCGGTGTTGTCATTTCTGGCCATCCGGTAGAGATCTTTCATAATAATAAAGTCATCTTCTTGATCTTTTTGTTCCCCTCCGTATTCGACGCGTGATCGTTCGGATCTAATAGCCAGACACCATGTCTGAAAAGCTTACCAGGTATTTCATCGGCGCAGGATCATTCAGATGGATCAGGAACTGACTGTGATTTCTTTTTCCATATAGAATTGCTATTGTCAACAGTGACAAGGTTGGTTCAAAGTACCCCGCTAGAGACCGTCGCCACGATTATACAAGATTTGCTGACAGCGATTTTTCTCCGTCGACAGTGCAAGCCCAAGGTACGAATTATACGAACGAGTTCCTTCTTCCCCTGCATAACGATGCTCATGTTTCCAGAAATGTCGTCAAGAATGTAAAAAGTCTTGCCCCGTGGTTCGAACGGGTAAGCTCTGTATCGAAGTTTCTGCCGAGTCTAAGATCGCTTTCATTTCGGAACGTCTTTGCATCGGTTGTGGTATCTGCCCTAAGAAATGTCCTTTTGGCGCAATCCACATTATCAACTTGCCTACCAACTTGGAAACCCAAGTCACCCACCGTTACTCGGCCAACAGTTTCAAGCTCCATCGTCTTCCCATGCCCCGTCCCGGACAGGTTCTGGGTCTTGTCGGAACAAACGGTATCGGAAAGAGTACGGCTCTGAAGATTCTCAGCGGCAAACTGAAGCCTAACCTTGGACGCTTTGACAACCCCCCGGATTGGGAGGAAATTCTCAAGTACTTCCGTGGATCTGAATTGCAGAGTATGTATCGCCCTGTCTACTAGACAATGGAAGCATGCTAATCCATGTAGACTACTTCACCAAGGTGCTGGAAGACAACTTGAAGGCCGTTGTGAAGCCCCAATATGTCGATCAAATTCCCAGAGCCGTGAAGGGCCCAGTCAAGAAGGTCGCAGACCTCATCAAGGGCCGTGCTCAGCTGGACAACACGGATCATGTCATGAATGTTCTGGGTATGTGATAACTTGGTCGCATAAAATACACAATTTCTAATGTCTATGCAGAACTTAAACAGGTTGCGGAGCGTGACATTGATCACCTTTCCGGAGGAGAGCTTCAGCGATTTGCCATCGGTCTGGTGTGTGTGCAGAAAGCTGATGTGTAAGAGTCCAATTATCTCGACTATTATCTCCAGAAATGTTCTAACTAAGTCCAGCTACATGTTTGACGAGCCGTCTTCCTACCTCGATGTCAAGCAGCGTTTGGCCGCCGCCCGCTCCATCCGAGAGCTTCTCCGCCCCGACGATTATGTCATTGTTGTTGAGCACGATTTGTCTGTGCTTGATTACCTCTCTGATTTCGTCTGTGTGCTTTACGGAAAGCCTGCCCTGTATGGTGTGGTTACACTGCCTGCTTCAGTTCGTGAGGGTATCAACATCTTCTTGGATGGCCACATCCCCACTGAGAACCTTCGATTCAGAGAGGAATCCCTCAGCTTCCGTATCACCGAAGCCGGTGATGAGTTCCTTTCTGATAAGGGGCGCGCATTCAGCTACCCCAACATGGAGAAGACTCTCGGTAACTTCCACCTGAAGGTTGATGCTGGACGCTTCACCGACTCGGAGATTGTCGTCATGATGGGTGAGAACGGAACTGGGAAGACTACTTTCTGTAAGATGCTTGCCGGTGCTGAGAAGCCGGACGGTAATGTTTCCGTACCCCGCATGCACATCAGCATGAAGCCCCAGAAGATCACCCCCAAGTTCCAAGGCACCGTGCGCCAGCTTTTCTTCAAGCGTATCAAGACGGCTTTCCTGTCTCCTCAATTCCAGACCGATGTCTACAAGCCTCTGAAGATCGACGACTTCATCGACCAGGAAGTTCAGAACCTGTCTGGTGGTGAACTGCAGCGTGTTGCTATTGTTCTGGCTCTTGGTATTCCCGCCGATATCTACCTGATCGACGAGCCTAGTGCCTACCTCGACTCCGAGCAGCGTATCGTGGCTGCCAGAGTTATCAAGCGTTTCATCATGCACAGCAAGAAGACCGCCTTTATTGTCGAGCACGATTTCATCATGGCCACCTACCTCGCTGACCGTGTCATCGTCTTCGACGGACAGGCATCCGTCGATGCCCGCGCCAACACCCCCGAGTCCCTGATCACTGGTTGCAACAGCTTTTTGCGCAGCTTGGACGTTACCTTCCGTCGTGACCCTAACAGTTACCGCCCACGTATCAACAAGTACCAGAGTCAAATGGACCAGGAACAGAAGCTCAACGGTAATTACGTATGTATACCCCATAAAAACTATTATACGTCACTGTTTACTTTGAATCATGCTAATACATATATTTTCAGTACTTCTTGGAAGAGGAGAGTTGAAAGGGGCATCCCTGACAAACACAACCGCGATCATCGCAAGCGCAATGATCGCGACTCCGACCAGCGACGAAACCACCGTCGCGGTAAAAGGAAGAGCCTTTGGTTAGTGGCGTTTTTCGGCGTTTGCACGGCCTCGACTATCCAAGTTAGGCGGCGCCACCGTCGTGGTGTGCACCTTGACGATGAGGCTGATGCGGCAGAGGGGGAGGATGATGATGAGGATGGCGACAATTTTGATTGGGGGGGAACAGTGGTTGGCCTTTGAATGGTCCCAGTTCACTCTCTACCCTGCATCTAGACGTCGTTCATCTATCATCATACCTCCCAACTCTTGTTGATCAGTTTCCAACCCGCGAAATAATCGCTGGGGAACGGGAGCCTGGGCTTCTGATCAATATGGGGCTTTCTCTGGTATCGGGTAATTTAGGATTGGCATGATCATGCCGGAGTTTGGGTCGTCAAAAAGCTTTTACATGATGTTATGATATAGATGGCTCTTCGACCGAGATGGTCAGGGTTTAGTGAAGATGTAAAAACTGGGGGCATGGGTCAAGTTAGGAGGCCACTGTTTAGAGGCCTCTTGACAGGCATTCTTGTGCTATGTTAGTGAATATATTATTTGATTCTTGGTTTTTATCCCAGTATTGATCTTCTATGGAGAAAATGCGAATATTTTAGCATTTCAATACAACGTGTTTATGGCTATTAGATTTCGTGAAGCCGCTCAGCAGTAATATATATCTCGACAGCACATTTGGTAACCGCTCTACCATAAACTAAAATTTACTATTATATCAGACAGAGTACTAAGCTTGGTTTTTAATTTTCTAATATCCTGTCTCTCCCAGGCATATTCTATATTGATGGAGGGTTGATATGTTGTCATCCATAAGCACTTGGCTTGCAGCTAATCTCGACTAAATAGGCAAGAAACAGAGGCCAACTACCGAGTATTTCACAATACCTAGAAAAGTCGAGAACGTCTACCTATAAGCTGTGCGTCTTAATGTTTTCTATATTATACCAATCATATTGACTTGTGCTTATTGAAATACTGTGTACAAAGTACAAACAACCACTTAGGGCAATCTACTCCTCTTCCTCGATCTCTCCCTCCTCGCTGCCAGAGTGGATGGCCTTTTCCTCTCTCTTCAAATCCTCCACCGCGGGGGTTCGCTCTTGATGGTCTCTATCCCTCTTTGCACCCTTGCTGCGCTCTCTCTCCCGGCTGTCGCGACGATACCGCTTATTGGAGCGACTTGCCACACTCTCCGCATCACTTTCACGCCGACGTCTACGGTCATTGCTGACAGTGCTGCGAGTGTCACCGCCGTAATCCAACTCATCGCGACTGCCACGTGGATCGCCACGGGTGCGGTAGAGTCTCTCCCGCTCATCCTCTCGGCGGTCATAGTGGCTCGTAGAGCGAACGCTACGTTCCCGGTCATAATCACGATCACGGTCACGGTCACGCTCGCGATAACGATCTCTGTCCCTGTCGCGTTCCCTTTCCCGGTCTCGGTCTCGGTCACGCTCTTCCCGCCTGTCGCGACTTGGTGAGAAGCCGCTAACCTTCTTGTAAGATCTTTCGCGGTCTGCTTGAGCTTTACGACGATCCGCCTCGTAAGCATCAGGCTCAGGACTGCGGCTGAGACGACTAGAGGCTCCTCTTCTTTCGCCTCTATAGGAGGCCCCACGGTGATCGCGATCCCCGCGGTCATAATGATCCCGCCGACTACCACGGTCACGGTCTCGAGGCTCGCGATCTCTCTCCATATCTTCTTCCTTTTCTTTCAGGCGGCGGATAACCTTGTCAAAGGCAGCCTGTCGGAGCTCGTCGGATTCGATCGCTTTGTACTCCTCGAGCTTTTCCACCTTTGGTCGCACTTCATCCCAGGTATCCGTTGCCCTGACAGGAGGCTCCAGGCGCTTGATCCGGGATCGCAGGGCATCGACAGCGCGTCGTTGATGGCGGTCCGCGGCGTGCTTTTCTTCCTCGGTTCTTCGAACGGCTTTTTCTTGTACACGCTGGAAAAGGAGCTGAAGAATATCAGGATCAATCTTCGCTGTTCTGCGATCTGCAAGCATGAGAGAGTTGAATTCCTCAAAGGTGGTCTTGGGAGTGACATCGTAGCGTTTGTCCTGTAAAACGGTGTTAACAAAGCCACAATAGATATACGTAGAATTTACTCACATCAAGCACATCCAAAACGTCATTTCGCGGACCCCGCAGCGATCTTTCCTCTTCCTCCAGGATGTCCCAGAAGAGGTCGAGAGGACTTGAACCTGCGTTGCCCAGCATTCCTAGGTATCGGGGATCTTCCCGGATCGTTGGGTAGATAGTCATCCATTTGGTTCCGGCCTTGATCTTGCCCTGGGATCTAAGCTCTTTGAGGAGGTCCAAAAACTGCTCACGGGCGTGACGCTCCTTTCTTGCCTTCGCTGCTTTATGCTGCTGACGAGCGTCGTTGAATGCTCGTTCAAGAGCCTTGATGTGGTTTTCAAAAGCAGTCAAGATGTCAGACTTACTCAGAGCCTTGAACTTCTCATCGCTTTGAACCCTGTCGTTTGACTGGATCATGGATTGTGCTTCAGACCAGCGGGTGTACGGCTCCAGGTCCAAGGACTTCAAGATATTCACCAGCTCGTCCATCGCGGCCTTACGTTTAACAGATTCCTGTTCAACGTGTTCTTTCTTCAACTCGACAAGATACTCCTCGAAGAGCTGCCGTCTTTCGTTTTCATCATCCGTAGACCTGAAAATAGTCTCGCCTTCGATGATCGGCCGAATAGTCTTCCAGCGACTGTAGTACTTAATTTCAGGGTGCCGTTTCAACATGGTATTGAAATCTGCTCTGAGCTTAGCGAATCTTTCTTTCGCCCGGTCCTTTTCCTGCATGCGAACCTCGACCGCGTATTTCTCAAAGGCGGCTTTGCGGTCTCTCGGGTCCTTCAAAGCGCGATACTGAGGGTCTTTGATGGTGGCACGCATTGTCTGCTCCCAAGTCCAGTCAGGATTAGCATTGTGGCGCTTGAGCATCTTCATGAACGCATTTTCCGCCTCCTCGAACGAATTGTATTCCGGTTCCGCCTGGGTGGCACTCAGTATGGGAGCCGCCAGTCCATTGTCCACCGAGCCATATCCACCACGTCGGTCACTAAATCCTCGGTCGTAATCCTCGCGGTCACGCTGCTGTGGGTAGGAGGGGAAGGAACTGACGCCGCCTGCAACAAAAGTAGGTCCACTACCTGCGCGTCAGTACATGGCGACAACTAAAGACATGGGGTTCATAGAAGAGACTTACGCTGCGGCGGGAGCTTGAGGTGCTGGTGCCTGTGCGAGCGCATTTTTGTAAACATCTGGCATCTCCCAAGTGCTTTGCTTGCTCTCCGTGTTGTACCAGTATTTCCGGCCACCCTCGGCGGTATACTCCTTCCACGGCTGATTGGCCAAAGCCCGCTAGAAAAAAACAGAGATATAAATGTTAGACATTGCAGCGAAGATAAATCTGTGCTATACACATACCTCGATGGGGGTCATCAGCTCAAAGGGCTTCGCCCATTGCGTCGCCTTCGTCTGGATATTATAATAATACACTCTCCCATCGGAATTGCGAGCCTCCTGCCAGAGAGGAGACGCGCCCGACGGGGCACTCATCGGATTCATAGCGAAACTGCAGATTCTCCCACAGGCGGGATGCTGCTTTTGATGTGGATGAATTGTCGCCTGTCGAAAAACGAAGCAATTTGGAGCTCTCTACGGGATACCTTGCGCCAAGGCCGTTGTTTGCGCTGTTTGCATTGACCCCCCCGAACTGCGCATCACCGCCGTCGGTATCAACTTGTCTTCCAATGCGCTCCCCATCTTGAGACCCTTTTATCATTTATATTCGCCTATTTCGTGCTTGTAATATCATCTACCTTTATCTACGCAGTAGACGGGCATGCGACTGTGACTGTCGCAATGCCGAGTCTCGAGATCCCTGGGGAATTTCTAAGACATGCTGTTCTAGATACAGTTGTCCCGCATGCTTCGAATATAGATTTGGAGGTTGCATTGACATCTGCTTTGGAGGAAGGCGCAGATGATCTATCAGACGTACTTTCGCATATCTCACAGCGCTCTCTTCTCTTCTTTGGTACGTCGGGAGGTGTAATCCTGATTGAACCCCATCTCTTACTCATATATAGCGATACAGATGAATTCTGCACCGCCCGCGTTGTCCTCAGACTCTCCAATTGCTCAGAAGCCAGCGTGAAACATCACCTTCCGCTCCTCGAACTCAGAGTCGATGCCTTTGCCATTGATCCCGCGGAATCAGTTGCGGAGAATCCAACACCTACGAGAGACCTGATCTTCTCAGGGGTTGTAAGTGGAAAGGAAGATCCCTTGGTGGTGGTCAATGAGTTCGAAGGTGATACGGGAACCGGAAACCACGTATATGTAATATGGAGTATCGAGGCATTCTTGAGTAAGGTCCTTTGGTGGTATATTGCATTATGCTTCTGTGCTGATGATGTCAGAGCGGCCACGCATTCGTATCCAATACCCTTCGATCCTGTTCATTGCTTCTGCTAGTCTGAACCCATCTCAAGGCCGAAACCCGGATTCTCGAGAAGATGATTATCTCCCTACGATGGTCCCTGCGTCCACGAACATCTTGCAACCATTGTCAGCAGATAAAGCATTCAAGAAAACAGACCCATTCCTTCCAGCGTCAAGACTCCTACGGGTTGTACCAGCAACATACAGTGAGGACCCAATATATAATGTTCAGCAACAATCAGGGCATCCCATTCGGGTTGTCCCTGCAGCTAGTGCAAGAATCCGTTATTCACGGCTCAACTCATACTCTGGTCGACCAACGACCGTGGCAAGTCTCGATTTCGAAGTGACACCGTTCTTGGATTGCGATGTTGTATTGGATAAAGCGGATCTTAAACTCTCTGATGGTACCATTGAGACTTTATCAAATGTGCCGGGGCTTATTCCACCCATAACATGCCGCCCAAGGGACGATGTTACTCTGGTATACAAATTGACTCCAGAGTACGGCCCGGAACCCAATCCTTCGACCACTGTGATGATTAGCATTTTGCATATATCTCTAGAAGCAGTTATAAACCTGTCGGACGATTGTCAACCCCGGATCTCCATGCAGTGGAGTACAAACATTGATTTCTCTTTGGTTTTGAATCCGACTTTTGGCGGACCGAGTCCAGCCTTACAAAGGAATAACCGCCCGGCAAGCCTCCCAATGACACCAAACCAAGGCAATGCCACTGGTCCTCCTAGCCGAAGTTCTCTACGAGAGCGGGCATACTCTGTAACAGATTTGGGGGTGACCATATCATTTGCTGGCCCCGTCAGCGTTGAAGTTGGCAAGCCATTCTCCTGGAGTGTTTTCATCGTCAATCGGTCGACAGTGCCTCGAAAATTTGCCATGGTTGCCCTGCCCCGACGAAAGCGAGCGGATCCCAGAGGACATGTTGCCCGTCCATCATCTTCGTCTATCTCAAGTCCCAAGGAAGACCAGGTTGCAGAGGCAGTGACAGACGACAATATTGTGCATGCGATGCAGAAAAGCGTGGCCGGTCAGGAAGCGGAACTCATTTGCTTGAGTACAGATATTCGTGTTGGGTAAGTTTTCGAGTGATTAATTGGGGGTTTTTTTGTCTTTATTGATCTGACTTGTTATATCTGCAGTCCACTTTTGCCTGGAACATGCCATTCGACAGAATTGAAATTGCTTCCCTTGGCTCTGGGCTCTTTACATTTAGAAGCCGTGCGCCTTGTGGATGTCAATACCAACGAAACGACGGATATCAGAGATCTCCCCGACATTTTCGCATCTGACAGTAGAGTCCCATCGTGATGAATGCAGAATACGATAGAATAGAGCTTCTATTATTACCCCACAAATATTGCCTAGTGTGTATAACATCCGGGGGATGACTGGGTCTCCATTTGGCAATAAACCAAGCCAATGAGAATACAATGCATGACTTATTAAAAAATGAATAATAATTGAATGATGAAGATCATTAATAGTAGATCATAAAAGGGTCCAGTTCAAAGAAATAGAGTGTTTCACCAACTACAATATCCAAATTCTTAGATTCTGAGCGCTCGAGTGTTTGAAGCGGCAAGCGGCGTGACCGGCAAAAGCGGCGGCAAGACGCAAGGCGCACCGCGCAACAAGGCAGGTGATCACTCGATCGGCGATGGTTAGCAGCAAGTGTCTCTTAATTAATCTCATTGCATTTGACAGCCTGGAGATCTAGTCACCCATCGGACAAGTTCATCTTGATCCACCGACAATCAACATCCGCTGCTCGCTGGTTGTTGAGGCATTAGGTTATACTGACGTCTATATATTCTTATCAGTTTTAATTTTTCTTGTCTGCCAGATTGCACACTCCTTTTTTCTTTGCGTCATACTGTTACGCTCGCCTCTTGGACTCGATACCGCCGATCGCAAAGTCGTCTATCATATCAATTTTCCATCTTTATCTTACTTTACTCAATCATGCTCTCCTCAGCGCGACGAGGAATCCTAGACGGTCTTAATCGGCGATACATTTATGGTCGTGTGGTATGTGATCGATCTCCTTGGTGGATGATGGATGTCTTTGAACAGACATCCCTCAAAGAACTCCCACTGCCCCATGCTGCGTTTGGCTACACTATGAAAGGGAAAACTTATTCTGACTATCTTTAATTTACAGCCTTTACTTCATGCGATAATCTTTCTGATCGAGCTTGCGGCTGCGATGCGACTTGCCGCCAAATTCAACTCCTACTATGCGGAGAAGCCGGGTAAGCTTACCATCACCTGACTCGGACTGTCTGGAGGGAGGGCTAACTTGACTGTCCTTCATAGTGCTCACCACCATGGTTACCAACGCCGTAAGCTCGCTGGATAATGTGACCTAGATTTTGATGGATATATATTAATTCTGAATGTTGGTTTTAGGTGCTTGGTGGAATCGCCGATACCGTTGCACAGTTGATCACAGCCTTCAAGACTCGATCAGCCCGCACTCTACCTACTACTGGTGACGACTTCATTTCGATCGAGGTTCATGAGCTAGACAAGGAAAAGCCACCGGCGGTGGGAGAGCTGGGCTATTCTAGGAACTTGGCGCCGCCATTTGATTTCGAAAGACTCACTCGATTCATGTCATATGGTTTCTTCATGGCGCCGGTCCAATTCCTCTGGTTTGGATTCTTGTCTAGAGCATTCCCACTCACCAAAGTGAACCCTACTCTCCCAGCTCTGAAGCGAGTTGCTGTTGACCAGTTTATCTTCGCTCCTTTTGGTATGGGCGTCCCCACCTATGCAAGCAACCAATGTAACTGACCAATTTAATGTAGGTCTGGTGTGCTTCTTCACATTCATGACAGTTGCCGAGGGAGGTGGTAAGAGAGCACTGGCTCGCAAATTCCAAGATGTATACATGCCCACACTCAAAGCGAACTTTGTGCTCTGGCCTGCAGTCCAGATCCTCAATTTCCGGGTTGTTCCCATCCAATTCCAAATTGTAAGCTCTCTGGTTACTTTGTTAACTTCTTATGCTGATTCTCATGTGCAGCCCTTCGTATCGTCCGTCGGTATTGCCTGGACTGCGTATCTTTCGTTGAGCAACTCCTCGGAGGAAGAATAATTAATCTCGACCACAGTGATGGTACCCATTGCCAATCGTCACACGCACGCACACACATACACACGTTCATCCATGCTTCTCGTCTCTTTCCTATCTTTTTGGGTTCTCTGTCTCTTTCCACGGCGTCTCGAATGGGCGTTAGGGGTTTTGCTACCTTACTCTCATGAGTGGTATACGGGTGTTTCTCGGTCATCAAAGGAGGGCAAAATATTGCGGCAATAAAACAATCAATTTCTGTTTAACGAAACAACGCAATCGCATTGAACAACATTTGGATTCTTCTGTAGCCTGGATTCGTATCGATCATGAGGATGTGCCAGCTAGTCGATCAGGAATAAAACCGGCCTCCGCTACATCCCTAAACAGACGGGTCGAGCATTCGACGAAAACCCAAGCGGCATTTGATAATTCCACCTGAAACCTGGAACTCCCTTATAGATCCGAGGGTACTCGAGAATTAACAGGCACATGGATTTTCGTCCTCCCCCAACCCCGGGCTCTTCCGTCATCGATCACGGACATTGACATCAGTCCCGCATCAGCCCGATGCGTCAGCGAATCTCTCACCGGAAGCCCCACCACTTGACAAACAGTACCAACTACCCCGCCGCTGAGCCGAACTTACTATCAGGTTCACCGTGAGCGGTCATTAGTATTTCATATTTTGCAACCTCGTTTCACCCCTTTTCCAGGACATATCTGTTCATTTTTTTGGAGGTACTTCGTCTTTCCACCCACGATTCCTGACCTGCACCACTGACTTGAACGAACCTAGAAGATCATTCACAATGTCTCTCACCAACAAGCTTGCTATCACTGACGTTGACCTCAAGGACAAGCGCGTCTTGATCCGGGTATGTTTACTGGAAGCTGCTGTATCCATTGGACGTCCTCCTTGTGCTAACTTATGGTTGCTGTCAGGTCGACTTCAACGTCCCTCTCGATGCCGAGAAGAAGATCACAAACAACCAGCGTATCGTTGGCGCCCTTCCCTCCATCAAGTATGCTATTGAGCAAGGCGCCAAGGCCGTCGTCCTCATGTCCCACCTCGGCCGCCCCGATGGCAAGAGGAACGAGAAGTACAGCTTGAAGCCCGTTGTTCCTGAATTGGAGAAGCTGCTCGGCCGCAGCGTCCTCTTCACTGAGGACTGCGTTGGCAAGGAGGCTGAGGAGACCGTCAACAAGGCCTCCGGTGCCCAGGTCGTTCTCCTTGAGAACCTGCGCTTCCACGCCGAGGAGGAGGGCAGCTACAAGGATGAGGAGGGCAAGAAGGTCAAGGCCGACAAGGAGAAGGTCGCAGAGTTCCGCAAGGGACTGACTGCCCTGGGTGACATTTACATCAGTATGATGCGCTGAATCTCGTACCTATTCTTTGGCTAATACCGTATCCTTTTAGACGATGCTTTCGGAACCGCCCACCGTGCCCACAGCTCGATGGTTGGTGTCGACCTGCCTCAGAAGGCTTCTGGATTCCTTGTCAAGAAGGAGCTTGAGTACTTCGCTAAGGCCCTGGAGAGCCCCCAGCGCCCATTCTTGGCCATCCTCGGAGGCTCCAAGGTCTCTGACAAGATCCTGTTGATCGACAACCTGCTCCCTAAGGTCGACAGCTTGATCGTCACTGGTGGTATGGCTTTCACCTTCAAGAAGACCCTCGAGAACGTCAAGATCGGTGGCAGTCTCTTCGACGAGGCTGGAAGCAAGATTGTCGGCGATGTTGTCGAGAAGGCCAAGAAGAACAACGTTAAGATCATCTTGCCCGTCGACTACGTCACTGGCAACAAGTTCGCCAAGGACGCCGAGGTTGGCTACGCCACCGATGCTGAGGGTATCCCCGACGGCTGGATGGGTCTCGATGTCGGCAAGAACAGTGTTGAGCTGTACAAGACCGCCATCGCCGAGTCCAAGACCATCCTCTGGAACGGTCCTCCCGGTGTCTTCGAGTTTGACAACTTCGCCGAGGCCTCCAAGGCCACCCTCGATGCCGCTGTCGCGGCTTCTCAGTCCGGCTCCACCGTCATTATCGGTGGTGGTGACACCGCAACCGTTGCCGCAAAGTACGGCAAGGAAGACAAGATCAGCCACGTCTCGACCGGCGGTGGTGCTTCCTTGGAGCTGTTGGAGGGCAAGGAGTTGCCCGGTGTTTCCGCCCTTTCCAGTAAGTAAACAACATAATCCGCAGAAGGGGGGAACTACACATACAACCCACCTATTTTGCTGGGTGGGGGCTGTCAATGATTCGAGTTACAACACTCTGAACCAGCAGCCAGACCTTTTAACTGGTCTTATAAACGAGGGCGACGCTGTCCATGAATGTAATGTACACAGAACGGTCAAATTAATTGGAATAAACCAAAAGTTATCTTCCAAAGAAGGGTTCTAATGGTGGATTAATTATAATAGATCTGCGTCCTAAGCTTTGAATAAATGGGGGCTGTCGTTGAATTAGAATAGCTGATTGCTTATTGTGGCGGTTTACATGAGATAGAGCGTATAAATAACGTATTAGACAGGAAATTTGCCAGGCTTGAAGAATGATCGGCTTCATCAATAAGAAGTAGATACTCGTAGGATATATCTTTGGGGAGACGTTGCACACTGCTTCTCAGCTGTGATGGGGGAGCCGTCCAGTATCTGACACTTTTTAAGCTGGTGTCCTTCGCCCTACTATCACGACGGTCCCTTCCAGAAATGATTCATTTAAATGACACTCATTCGGATGATTTCTCATTCGAACATTTTATCTAAATCCATGCCCAAATCTTCATCTGTCTTTTTGTGTTTGTGCGTATGTGGGAGCCCTGCTATCCGTTCTATGTTCCGTAACCGACTGAAAAGCTCAGAGCTCAATTCATTGCGAACCGGTATCGTATTCGAGATAATTAGTGGGATGCTTCGACCTTCTTCAGTTCCTCTCTGTAAATAAAACGAGTTGTTAGCCTAGCATGCAGATACGGGGTGTCGGTGAATGATGGGCTATCGCGTAATCCATGGAGGGGCAGAGCAGGACAGATAGGCAATTCAATTCAGCAAAGGGGAGAAGGCACGCACTTCAACTGCTTCGAGAAGTCCTCAGCAGCATCATCATCATCCCAGCTTTCCTCCCACAGATGGACGTCATTTCCGTTGGCGGATCCTGATGGTTGCTCGGCTTCTTCTTGGGGCCAGTCTGCAAAGAAACCCGTGTGGTTAGCGCACAGCTCCCATCTCCAACCATCGAACCAGCAACTGTGTATCTTCTGACCTTCAACGGGGAAATCTTCAAATTCATCGTCCTCCTCCAAAACAGAGGGCTTCTGCTGCTGCGGTTGCTGGGAAGGCTCGGCCTTGTCCTGTGTTGGGTTCGACATGGTGGGCGGGTAAGGTGACCGTGGAGGGTCTGAGTAAAACGGGCTCGAAAAGGGTATCGAACAATTAAGAGGGTTTCAACAGGAGTAACGGAGGTGGAATGTGGTCGTCTCGGAGAGCTTAGGTGAGCTGGAGGAGGTGGCGATCGGGGTCAAGGGTCTGTCTTGCGTCCGCGGCGGTTCCAGAAGAGGTCACTAGTGGTTACTGAGCGCGGAGATGCTCGATGGCTCTAGCGCCCACTGACGCAGCCAGGCCCAGGTTGGCTGCTTGATTGATCCAGCACGTCGAAAATCACGGTCAAATCAGGCCTGGTTTTCTAGATTATTCATTTAATGATAATCCTCATAACTAATATTGATATCTCCCTTCAAGGATCAACGGAGGCTCTGGGAAGCTTAGGGGTCACCCGATAAAGTCACAACAGGCAAAGCATCCCGTGGACTCTGTCTTAGGTACGTCTTCTTGACGGATGTTCGCGGGCTTCACTGGCTGGAACCGAACGACCGTTTCATTGCCAGGCGAATAATCACTAAATATCTCACTCCTCTCTGGCAGAAAAAAAAAAAAAAAAAAAAAAAAAAACAAGAAACTCCGCCTCCCTCTAGTGGATCAGGACTCGGCTCCATCCATGATTCTACTATCGTTCCTCTGCATCTGATTTCTTTCTTTTTCTCATCTTCCCCCCCGTCCGCGGAGAGAGAACTGGGAACGAGGCTCTTCTTGTTCGTTCCTTTTGTTTGTCCTCTTTCTCCTCCATCTTCCTCCGGCTCTTTATCTCAAAGGTTATGGTCTTGGTCGTTCCTGGTTCATATCTGATGGGAGAGTCTACATTCTCTCCATTCTGTCTACCTCTTCTTTCGGTATCCGAACCCCTCCGCTCTGACATATGAGATAATCGCAATTCCATCGTCCATCCCACGCTTTTGCGGATAATTTACTTGCGGGCTCTTTCCTTGCCGATTTCGTCTCGCCGTCAATTTTTTCTCTGTCTTGACACCTCCAATATGTTCCGCGTAGGCTCATGGCTGTATGGCAAGAAGCCAGCCAACACGCAGTCTCTCGACTCTTTGTCGGAACTGCGGGATCGTGAGTATTTCTTTGGGGAATTTCTTTCGCTGCCTGTTGCGGACAAAGTAGACTGATTTGCTATTTCTTACGGTTGGAAAGTCGAGGATGCTATGAGAGGTATGTGAGAAAGCTTACGTCGGATCTTCACTTTCTTTTTCCTTTTATGGCTTAGAGAAGAAATGCTGATTGAGTATACAAACAGCGGCGACTCTGATCCTCAATGACGATGTTGATGGCGCCGAAAATGGTCTCACCCAAGGATCATCGTCTTTCCACAATGTGCGTATGGCCTTGAAACGCGCCAAGAGCAGAACTGCATTGGATGTCACTGCTCGATATACCCACCTTGCGCTAACACGGTCCATTTCCCTATAGCTTGGAAAAGGCGTGGTTGCTTTCATTCGAGCAACCTTGGGATTTGAACAGGATATTATGCGACAAGGTGTGTTTGGTCTTCCGCTCAAGGCCTTGTTCCATCCCGCCCTGACCTTTGACAGCATCGGAACGACTCGTCGAGGCGGAAACCAGCGCATCTAGCGACCAGCATCGAGCGCAGCATAATGCGCATGCACCTAATAGCTACCACTCACAGATGTATACTCCCGGTACGGAATTTGCACTATGCCAGGCCATGGCACAACTCATGAGTGCCGTTGTCGGTGTTTTAAACGAGAGTCTTACGGAGAGTATCAAGGGTTTCTATAAATTGAGAAAAGCTTTCATAACCCTTGATGCAATCCTCAAAATGGAAGAGAAGTTCATGCAGGAAAGAGAGTCCGAGTTTGTGACACCAGCTGAAACTGGGACTCCGCGCTCCACCGCGTCGAACAACTCGACCACAAAGGTCTACAAGACGAACAAGGACGCCGATAAGATCGCAGCTCCTTTTGAAGACGAAGAGTTGTCTAAAAAACTAGCAAACGTGGAGGTTTCTGAGAAGCCCTCGGACTCTGCATCAACCAGCCCGGCGGCAGCCATGCTTGATCACGACCCCGATTCCGACATCTTCAAAAACGAAATAGACGTCTTTGTCCACTCTGGCGCCAATTTCTGTTTCGGCATTCTCCTTTTGCTCATCTCGATGGTCCCACCGGCATTCAGCAAATTGCTCAGTATCATCGGGTTTCATGGGGATAAGCAAAGAGGGTTGAGGATGTTATGGCAAGCCAGCAAATTCCACAACCTGATCGGTGCACTTGCTGCCTTTGCAATACTTGGTTACTATAACGGATTTGTTCGCTATTGTGATATCATGCCCGATGCCATTGACGGAGAAGACGCAGATATCGAAGGGTATCCCCAAGAAAGACTCGAGTCTCTTCTCGCTACGATGAGAAAGCGATTCCCTAACAGTCAGCTTTGGATTCTTGAAGAGTCCAGAATGAATGGGGCAAACAAAAACCTCGAGAAGGCTTTGGAGATGTTGTGTGGCGAAAACCACAGTCCTCTTAAGCAAGTCGAGGCATTGAGAGTGTTTGAGAGAAGCTTGAACGCCATGTATCTGCACAAGTATGAGCTCTGTTCAAAGTCGTTTATAGAGGTAAGTTACCTTGTTTATCATGCCAAAGGGAGTTTCAACGAAACTAACTTGATTTAAAGTGTGTTGATCTGAACTCTTGGTCACGCTCATTGTATTATTATATCGCCGGATCGGCACATGTTACCCTATATCGACAAACCGCCAAAACCGACCCCAAGCAGGCAGCAGAACACGCTGCAAAGGCTTCAGAGTATTTCCGCATGGCACCTCCCTTGGCTGGGAAGAAGCGTTTCATGGCAAAACAGCTGCCTTTCGACGTCTTTGTAACCCGAAAAATCGCCAAGTGGGAAGCCCGCGCTCAGGAATGGAAGGTGCCCTTGGTTGATGCTGTTGGCGTTGATCCCATTGAAGAAATGATTTTCTTCTGGAATGGACACAGCCGCATGACAAAGGACCAGCTGGAGGAGTCGTTAACCAGGCTGGATTGGTCAGGAAGTAATGACAACAAGACCTGGCCCCAAGAAGGTCCAGAGGAGAGAGCAATCCTGCAACTGCTACGAGCGGCCGTTTTCCGTTCCCTGCACAGACACGAGGAGGCAAAGGAGATTCTCCAAACCCGTATTCTCAGCCATGACAAAATGCTTTTCAAGGGCCATCTCAAGGATGACTGGATATGCCCGGTTGCGAACTTTGAAATGGCAGCGAATCTGTGGATGGAGCGCCCAACGTACATTTCCATGCACAGTACATCCGAATCATCTCTACCCGAATATTCCGAGAAACAGCCAGTTAACTCGGGCAAAGCGAGAAACAAAGAGGACCTTGAGAGACAGAAGGTCATGGAATGCAAGGAATACCTTGAAAAGGCAGCCCGGTGGGAGAGCTACGAACTCGATGCTCGTATTGGGCTCAAGGTGACGGCTGCATTAGAGGCAGTGCACAAGTGGGAGAGTACCCATTCGCTCTCCGACGAGAATTGATTGATGGACGTTTTTATGCCTTTTACTGATTTCACTTTATAAAACGACTGACTTGAGCAATGAAGTCTACGCATGATGTTAGTGCAACTCGGAGGATGTCAGGAATCATTCCGCGGCTGCTAGGAAAAACGGCGTTGAATTTCCTCTACAAGAATCTCTTTTAAACCCCACAAGCTCTGTTGACTGTTAAATAGAAATGGAATCTCACCTTGACTCGTGTGGATAATAATCCGTAGCCTTGGGGTTATCTGTAGACTGCATAGCCACGTGACCCCATTGACTTCCCTTTTGAGCCATCATCCTCGACTCTTCAGCCTCGTCTTTCCTCGTCACTATCACATCTCACCCTCCCACCAACCCTCTGCTCCAATTGGCCTCCATCACCTTGCCCTATCTTGCATGCTCGCTGACCATGCAGACATACTAGGAACTACATACTCGCGTGCGCTGAATGCCCGAGCGAACGGCCGAGGCCGAGGCCGAAGGTTCCACATCGAGCTATCTCCGTATTCCCCGTGGCGATCCCTTCTTCAAACGCCACTCCAACGTGGATTCGGATAAGATTCCGTCAAGAGTTTTAAAGGTTTTGGCGTCTTGGCTTCAAGAGTTGAACCGTTGAAGGTCTAGATGTCAAGACCCAGGTCAGTGAAGACAGCGGACTAGCAATCCTTCGCACATCAGAAAGCTGCTACTGATGCTTGACTACAAGGTAATTGTGACCATCGCGCATGAGATTCCAAGCCACTGCCATAAAAGACAAAGAGCCCCCCCCCCCAAAAAAAATCTGAATACTCCATCCATATCGGACGTCCGAAATCCTGAAGTTTAGGGCGCGGTCCCGGCTAAATCGGCCTGGTTGTTTCTCCAACGGGGTCTAATCGTTGTTCTGACTCAATTTATTTCAAGCAGAGAAAAAAAAGTCTTCAGGAAAGCGTTTGCCATTTATTGTCTGGTGGTTCCTGTCCCACGTCGCCCGGAATTAAAAAATTCTTGGTACCCCAGCCCTGTGACGTCGGCTTTTTTCAGTGCCTCCTTGCCGGGCAAATTCTTTCCCATTAGAAGATTACCCTTGATAAGACAATTACGCATTTCCTGCCTTTTTATTTTTATTTTTATTTTCCAACTTATAAAACACAAGGCGCAATTATCTCTGCCAACCAAAAACTCTTGCGACACAATTGATGTCACATTTATGAAGTCATGACGGGACACGACCATTACTCTCGAAAGTCTAGCGATGAGGACATCGATTCGTACGACGGGCCTGGAACATCCGACAATGAAGGTACCGATGGAGCTTTAGAGAAGCAAACCACTGCAGCCTCGGGCTTGTCTGTATTCGAGACGCGCGCTCAGTCGGTGGTGTCAAGAATTCGAAGCAGGGAACCCGGCCAAACTGCTCCCTTCACGCATCCGTTGTCGCATACCAAAACCTCAAGTGATGTGATTGTTGATTTCGACGGACCGGATGACCCCTACAGGCCGATGAATTGGAGCTTCAAGAAAAAGGCCGTGACTACTGTATTGTATGGATTGACAACCATGGGTACGTTTATCATTCCAAATAATTGCAGTATGAGAACAGCATCGCTAATTAATTTCTTGACTTTAGGCGCAACTTGGTCTAGTTCTATGTATGATCTAAATTCCCACTTGATCGCATCTACGTAGCATACTGACCTAAAAAAGCTATTCGACTGGCATTAAACAGATTGATTCCCAATTCGGCGTGGGCGAGGAAGTTGGCACCCTTGGTACCTCACTGTTGCTGTTTGGGTTTGGTATGTTTTAGTTCCTCACAGGAAATATGTCAATCGCTTGCTAATCTCGATTTTTCTTATCTAGGATTGGGGCCCCTTGTATGGGCACCGCTGTCTGAACTTTATGGGCGCAAGCCTGCAGTTCTGGCCCCTTACTTTATTGCTGCAATCTTCTCATTTGGCACAGCTACTGCCAAAGACTTACAGACAGTTATGATCACCCGATTTTTTACTGGATTTTTTGGCTCTGCTCCCGTCACCAACACCGGTGGAGTGCTGGGTGATCTTTGGACCGCCGAGCAACGAGGCGCCGCTATTGTTGGATACGCCATGGCCGTGGTAGGAGGACCGGTGTTAGGACCAATTGCTGGTGGCGCAATTGTTCAGAGCTACCTTGGCTGGAGATGGACTCAATACGTGAGTTTTAGATTCCCTTTCACTTTGTTCTATACGCTGATCCAATTGACTGTGAAAAGATTACCGGCATAATGATGTTTTTCTTTCTCACTATGGATGTTCTCTTTGTTGACGAAAGCTACCCACCTGCTCTCCTGGTCAAAAAAGCTCAAAGGTTGCGATTCGAAAGTGGAAATTGGGCCTTACATGCGAGGCATGAGGAATGGGATGCCACGTACAAGGAACTGGGAAACAAATATCTCATCCGACCCTTTCAATTATTGTCGACGCCAATTTGCTTCTTGGTTGCCCTGTATGCAGCATTCGTTTATGGTATTCTTTACCTCAGTCTTGCCGCTTTCCCCATTGAGTTTCAAGAAGTACGAGGCTGGAACCAGCTGGTTGGTGCCTTGCCATTCTTGGGCTATCTTGTTGGAATTCTGTTTGGTGCCTGTGTCAATCTCTTCAACCAGCGCTTTTACGTCAAACGACTCAAAGCGAACAATGGCTTCCCTGTGCCCGAGGCTCGTCTTCCGCCAATGATGGTGGGATCCATAGTTTTCGCCGCAGGATTGTTTATCTTTGGTTGGACAGGCTCTACCGACATCCACTGGATTGCCCCAGTTATTGGCGCTGTATGCATAGGCTTTGGCTTCTTCACCATTTTCCAGGCCGCCTTGAATTACCTGATCGACACCTTCCAGAAAGTTGCCGCCAGTGCCGTGGCAGCAAATACCTTCCTTCGCAGTCTTTTCGCCGGCACCTTCCCCTTGTTTGCCAACATCATGTTTCACAAACTTGGTGTAAATTGGGCCTCTAGTGTCTTGGGATTCGTTGCGGTGGCACTCATCCCAATTCCGTACCTCTTTTACATCTACGGCCGACGCATCAGAGCAAGGGGCAAGTGGTCCAAGGCCTCTGTTCAAAATTAATCCGGTGCCTTATCACCATACGCCCCTTTTCGCGGGCTTTAGCGAAGAATTACGCCATGGAATTTTCTTTTAATGCAAGGAACCCCCGTCCATGGCTGGTCCAATATGCCTGCATCAACCTCCCGCCCTCCCACTTTCAGAAATGCCGGCGCAGGGGTTTTGAGCGACTCGTTAAAAAAAAACTCAGCATATTTCATTATACCCCTTGATTCCCCTAATCTTATCATGGTTCCCTTTCATGCATCTGATGTTCTGAGATACCACTAATGATGATCGCATGGATTTTTTTCTTTCTTTTTCCTTTTCTTCAGCGTCGCATGTTCCTATCATCTTCATCGTGGGAAAAAGTTGGTTCTTTAAACAGTGGAAAAGATTTCACCATTAAGTTGAAAAACTTTTGTTATATACACAAGCAGAATTAATTAATTCTTTAAAGAATTTTTTAAACAAAAAGTTAATGGATATGAAAACTCCAAAAAATAAACAGGAAATAGGTATCAACATGTTCGCCAGTAGAGTATCATGCAACTTCCAACAGGAGAATGAATATGAGAATATCAATAAAACAAACAAAAGAGGGAATAATAAATGTGTACCATGCATGTGATGTGGGAAATGAATTGCAGTTGCAGTATGTGCTGTCTTTCTTTCTTTTTTTTTTTTTTAAGTGGATGGCCGAGGCGAAGCTGTGCTCCATCTCGTTGTGATCCTTCTTGCCAAATTGAAAGCTTTGCTCAAAGAGCTGACATTTTCAGACTTGGAAGTAACTGGTCTGTCATTCAATGACTTCATTGACGCAGATGTCTTCTCCTTATTGTCACTGATTTCCTGTCTGGAGGTACCATTGCGGAGGGCCAAGACAGCAAGCTGTCCCAAGAAGGTCGAATGCTCGAGAAGATCTTCAATGCGGACCCTGAGGCCCTCCTGTTCGAGAAGCCATACAACCTGTGCCATGTTGAAGATGTCACCTCCCAGTTCAAAGAATGATGCGTCGAAATGGAAGGTCGTCTGGTGGGGATCGGCACTCTGGTTGGGAAGGACTTGCTGCCACACCTGGGCGAGGATTTCGGAATTGACGAGGAGCTCTGCCATGCTGCGGTCCTTCAATTGGGAGGATAGGAAGATCTGGTCTGACATTCTGGGAATGTCGTCGACAACCTGAGGACGCAGGGAGCGAAGAGTTGATGGCGATGGGAGTACAGAGTTCGGGTTGGCGACCAGGCTTTGGGCGGTTTCACAGGCCATGTCGAGGATCTTGGTAGCGAATTCCTGAGAGATGGGACTGTTTGAGGAGTATCCGAGAGAAACAGCAAGGTTTCGCTCATCGATTGACTTGGAGACCAGGGTAAAGTCAGAGAAGTTATCAATAACTCCTAGTCCTCCCATTCTGAATGTATCATCCTCAAGTTGAATCTGTCCCTCGTAGTCGACATTCTGGTGGAAAACAGAGGAGGTGAAATAGGTCCAATCGGGCCAGTCAGTGCATTGTCTGATGATTTCCCTGAATCCTAGAGATTCGAAGGGCATACTGGCAACCCGTTGGTCCTGGACATAACGGCACAGATCGAGTCCAGTCCATCGCTCTCCGAAATTGACTCTGACAGGAACAGAGTTGACACATGGTCCGATAGTGGCTTCCACACCGGGAACTGTAGCATTACGACCACTTATAGTGAGTCCGAATACAACATCAGATTGAGCAGAGAGCTTGGCCAATGTCATTGCCCAGGCTGCCTGCATAACAGTGGCGATAGTGATATTTCCAAGGGCATTAGTGGGGATCTCGACCATCTTCCTCGCCTCTGCGTAAGAACCGATATGCTGGAAGGTGTTGGCAACTGGTCTTCGGATGAGCTCTGTCATCTTGCAGCCCTGGAGAAGTGATGTCCAGTGGTCATAGTGTTCGGGGGTGATGGTGCCTGGTAGAAGTCGCATGTAATTGGCAAAGGATGAGATTGGAGGAAGGGATCTGCCTTCATATCCCAACTTGATAGCAGACATGATCTTAGCCAAGCACACTCCATCAAATTGAGCATGGGACAGACGAATCAAAATCCGATGTTTATCAGTCTTCTTCTGCTTCACAACATAAAACTGCACGTATTGCTCGCCCTGGCGAGGATCTTCCTGGCGATCACGCTGTTGCAAGGCTTCGGTGTATTCATCCAGAGTCTTGTCCGTTTCATCAACAACAATTGTAGGTTTGATCTTCCTGAGAACCACTTGGAAGAATTGACCATGGAAACACACAAAGACAGTTCGAAGAATGTCGAAGGTATCGACCAATCGCACGAAGCTTTCTCTTAGGCGCTTCATATCCAGGGGCCCTGAACCCTCAAGGAAGAAGTAGTTGAGCATCCACCTTGACTTGAAAAGAGTAGCAGTAAGGGAAAGGGCCTGGAAGTCTGTGACAGGGAGAACATCCGCGATGCCACCTCGGAAAACGCCGATTTTAGGGCAAATACCAAGTTGCAGCGATGCATCGTCAAGTCCCACTGGTTTCACAACCGAAATACTCCGACTGCGGACCGACTCTGCCAACAAACCTTCGTTATGGGCGATCTTTTCGTTCTCTGCAGTGTCAGATTCGTCAGCGCTGTCAGCCTGGTCGGGTTGGCTTTGAACTTCGGTGTCCGAAGACGACGAACTGGCGGCTGCACAGACAATCTCCAACATATCCTCGAAAACTGGACTATTGAAGACATCCGCCACGGTCAATCCCAGTCCCTCCTCTCGTGCGGCACCAACCATTTTCATGGCTGTTATACTGTCACCACCTAACTTGAAGAAGCTACCTTGGCGGTTGATCTTTTCTGATGACAGCCCCAACGCTGAGCTCCAAAGCGCCCATAGTTTGCCTTCATACTCAGCTGACTTCTTATTCCCAGCGGTAAGCGTGAGTGTAGAGTCTGTTAGATCTCTCTGCTGAGACATGTTCTTCACTTGAACCAAGTCATTAACAACGTCGTTGGATTCGGTGTTGTCAGCAGAAGGAAGAGCGAGTTTTCCATCTCTAAGCATTTGGCCAATGACTTCATAGACGCGATTTTCGATGAGCTTATTGAATGTATCGTTGTCCAAAGCAAGTCCATCCATAGGCAGAACTGCGTTGCTTTGTGCTCCACCGCTGAGCTCCAATTGTGAAACTAGTGTCGAAGGTTTCTCGATGAAGGAAGTGAATACCCGGGCAATAGAATCTGCTAGATCTTTGGCTTGTTGATCAGACACGGAGTCGGTCCAATATCTCAGCAGAACGCCTTCACGGTTACGGCCAGTCTCGACGTTCACGGTCATTGGGTACTGCACCGGCGAGTTAGCTCTTGATATTCGTTGCATTGAATGCCTCAACCTACCTCAGTCGGGTCGAATGCCTTTGTCACGTCGAATGAAATTGATTCATCTTTCGGGCTACCGGAAGCCGATCTGTTCTGGATCGAAATTGTTGTGTTGAAGAGTGTCTGTCCTTGGCAACCAAGATTGTGCTGAATGGCAGCGAGGGAACAGCTTTGGTGTGAAAGACCTCGGATGTAGTCATCTTGGACCATCTTTGAGATATCGGCAATGGTTTGACCGGCTGTGAATTTGACTCTGCAGCAGAGCATGTTGATGAAAATTCCAACCGCATCCTGGATGCCAGGAACGGGAGAATCACGGCCAGTTGAAGGATAGCCAAAGCAAATATCATTCGAGCCTGTGAAAGCTCGGAGAACAATGGCCCAAGCAGACAAGGTCAGGTTTGCGAGAGTAACGGAAGTCTTCTCGCAAAACTTCTGGAGTTCAGGGAAGCGATTAAAGGCCATCATTACCGATTTCTGTTGACGAATACTCTTGGTCTCATCAGGGAATGTTAAATGGCAAGGACGGACTCCTCGGAGGTATTTCGTCCAGTGTGATAGGGCCTCCCTCTCATTGAGGTTGCCGATGTATTTGATGTAATCACTGAACAATGGCCCTGGTTCCTCAGGGAGCTGACCGTTGTATGCGAGGGTCCAATCTCTCAAGAGGAGGTCGACAGATCCACCATCGACGATGGCATGGTTCATTTCTATCTTAACGAAGACCTTGCCGGAAGTGGTCTTGCAGATTGTCACTTGTTGAGGGAGCTTAGACACTTTTTGGGCGTTGATCTCGCGGAGCTTAACAGCCTCAAGTTTACCAAGAGCTCCCAAATCACCGCATCCGAATTCGAGGACGTTGTCCTTGAGGTCCTTGATGACTAGCTGATCGAACGATCCACCCTTGTAATTACTGTCAATGAAAACAGTTCTCAGAATTGGGTGTCTGGCAACAACCATGCCCCAAGCCGCTCGGAGCCGTTTTGGGTCAAGTTTGCCGGCATTGCTCTTTACTTCCAGGATGATGTGGAACATGTATGCGCCTGGCTCTCTGATTTGACTGAGCAGGATACCTTCTTGCATTGGGGAGCAAGGGTAAATATCTTCGACCTGGTTCTTGCTCTCTATTCCGACCTTGGGGAACGTGTTTCTCACAAGCGTTCTCAAGCCGTCATAGGTAATTGGCAACAAGGGATAGTCGCTCAGCGTGGGCTCAGGCACGACATCCTTAACGCACAGCATGTCCTGCTCGAGAATTCGCTTGCATTCCGAGATCCATTGGTTTATTTGTCCTTGTCGCTGCATATTTTTGTTGTATGTGAAAGAAACGTGCAGCTTTTCTTTGATCACAATGGCGGAAATCTCCAGAAGAGCAAATCGGATAGTGTCCGCACCCATGTCTCCCGCAGATTCAAAGTCCTTTCCACTGAAAGGAGCCCCGAAATGCTGGAACAGGGAGTCATCTCGTTCAAGTTGTTGGAGTCGACCAAGATAGTTGAAAACAGCTTCAAATGGAACGGGGAAGTCTGAAGAGTTTTGGCTCTTAGGGTTAAGAAGACTGTGGGCAAAGTGAGACCGGCCATTGTCGGAAATTTTGCGTCTCGTATCCTTGACGCGTTTCAGGGTGTCGAAGATGTCAACTGTTCCAGATTAGATTTGGTCTTACATGTGGCTTTTGTGGAAAGGTATCTTACCTGAATCTTCATCCACATTGAAGGGGCAAACAGTCGTAAACCAACCAACCGTTCTTGAAAGGTCGATGTTAGAATCCCAAACCTCTCGGCCATGGCCTTCATTGTATATGGTTGGGACCTTCCGGTCAGTGAATACACAACGGAAGGAATGGATGATGGCCGTCAACAAAACTTCTATAGTCTCGGTTCGGAAGGTCTCGTGGCAGCATCCAAGGATGAAAGAAGTGGCTTGTTCATCCAATGTGAAGCTGTCGATCTTGATATTGCCATAGACATTTCGTGCACCTTCCATGCCCCAATATTTCAAATTGGGGGCTTCGACCTTGAAGGGCAACTGGCCTCTGCTTTCTTCCTTCTTGCTGTCCTCTAATTGTAGTTCGCTCCATCTCTGGAAAGACAATGGCTTTTCAGGAGAGAGTGAACCTGTTTCGATAACATCCTGAATATCTTGCAAGGCAATGCGCCAGGAAACCATGTCAACACACAAGTGGTTGGCGACTAGGAAGAGAACCTGGTCCTGTCCGGGAATGTTGAAGAAATCAGCGGCAAATACTGGTCCCTTCATAATGTCCAGGCACCACTGGCTCTCCGCAATATGTTGGACGATCTCTTGCGAGTCATTGACTGAGTGTACACGGAATTGGTAAGAGGATTCCACATCCTATGACAGAAAGTTAGCTCAATACGGTTCGGTTTTCCTCATGAACAGCCCAAGACACTCACATTTGTGATCTTCTGTCGCCACTTGCCATCCTTGGATTTGCTGAACCGAGCTCTGAACATGGAATGCTGGTTGACAACAGCCTTGATGGCGGTTCTCACAGTTTCCGATTCGATATTCCGAGTGACGCGCAGTGTCATGCTTTGGTTAAAGCGACCAACACCCTTGAAAGAACTGGAATATTTGCAGTACAGGTCTTGGATAGGCGAAAGTCCAAAGTATTCACCAGTTTTTTCTTTGTTGTTAACAACTGGGGCTGGAGCACCAGCTTTCTTAGCAAGCTCAGTTATCGAATTGCTTTGGAGGACATCATTGAGTGCCAATTTGAAGCCTTGCTTGCGAGCACGAGAAACGACAGACATTCCCGTAATACTATCGCCACCTATTCACATTATTAGCAGGCTATTTCATCAATGAACGAATGAATTACTTACCCAAGCTCACGAATGATCGATTGAGGTCGACCTTGTGGGATGGGACATTAAGGACTTGCGCAAAGATGTCCTGAAGAGCGTCTGCAACAGCACCCCTGTCTTCTTTAGTACTTGGCTCAACCTGACTCCGTTTGATCTTATCGTAGTCCTGCATGATCCGTTCGTACAGTTCTTCCTCGATGTTTTCGAGCCAGAACGTAATCTTTTTCCTGTCAAGTTTACCAGAAACAAGCATGGGGAGCTTCTTGATCACAGCCCATGTCTGAGGAACCATGTATATGGGAAGCTGGGTTTCAAGGCTCTTTTGGATCTCAACAAGCTCTCCGTATGCAGATTTCTTCAACTCTGCTTCGCTAACAAGCTCACAGGTATCGACTGACATGAGACTCTTACCGGTTGATATAGAGTTCATGGACAGAACAGTGACGAGTCGATGTTTGAGAGGACCTGTCTTTGGCATGATAACAACGGCATGGCGAACGCGATTATCTTCGTACAGACGATGTTCGATTTCTGTAAGCTCCATTCGCTGACCATGAAGCTTGACCTGGTGATCTTTGCGACCAATGATGTCGAGGCCACCATCTGGTCTGTACTTGACGAGATCACCAGTCTTGTAGATCCGTCTTGGGAGAGGCATACTTGAGGGGAAGCTGGAGGTCCACGCGGGATCATTGACGAATGCCTCGGCTGTTTTAGCTGGGTTTTTGAGGTATTCTCTGGCAAGAGTAGCACCTTCCAGGACTAATTCTCCAACAGCACCCACCGGAGTAAGGCGATCGTGGTTGTCAGCGTCAACGATCCAAGTCAGGGTCGAAGGGATTCCAGGGCCAATGGCAGCAGGATCACGTTGCCTATAGACCTCGGTGTTCAAAGTAGCGAAAACCGATGTTTCTGTTGGTCCATATGCATTCACGAGCTTCAGGGAGTCTGCCCACTTAGTAATTACCTCCTGCGACATCTTCTCTCCACCAACAACAAGAATCTTCAGAGTAGGCACTGAAGACGGCTCAATGATGCTAGCAATTGAGGGGGTCATGAAACTCCACGTAACCTTCATACGTCGAATAGCGCCGGCAACATCGTTCAAACGTTCGTCTTCACTTGGAACGCAGACACAACCTCCGTACATGAGGGTGGCAAGAACCTCCATGACTGCTGCATCAAACGTAAGAGACGCGAATTGGAAGATGCGAGATTTCTCATCCAAATCCACGATGGGACCAAACGCTTTAGCACTACTTGCGAGTGCGAAGTGATCGATGATGATACCTTTAGCGCGGCCTGTGCTTCCCGAAGTAAAGATAGCGTATGCAGCGTTTGTCGGCGTAGCACGGGTGAAGTTTGTAGCATTTGTAGTAAGCGCCCCATAGGCTTTGATGGTTTCCTTACTGACAGGAATGATAATTTTGGCAGCGTTGGCGTACCGGTTGCTGTATTTCGGCGTGCAGAGAACCAGCTTGGCGTTGACTTCACCCAGGATTTCTTCGTGTCTCGATGTTGGGTGAACAGGATCCATAGGAACAAACGCTCCGCCAGCAATTAAGATGGAAATTATTGTGACAATAGCCCAGACAGACTTGTCTAGGCAAACCGGTACAAGGACCTCCGGACCAACTCCTCGAGACCTAAGGTAAGCTGCAAAAGAGGAGGCAGTTTCGAACAATTCCCGATATGTCAGGTCACCATCCCAAGAGCATACTGCCGGGGCATTAGGCCGAAGAAGGTATTTCCCTTCGATGATGTCGTGCAGACACCTGTCATCTCGCACAGGCTCGTGGCCATTCCACAGGGAAACTTCTTCTCTGTCTTGAGGGCAGAATACATCCAACTCGCCTAGCTTTCTGATATCGCCCTTGGGAATCGCGGCGAGTTGCTTCAACACAAAGCTGAACTGATCCGCAAGTTTCTGTGCCAGCCAGCTGTTGAGAACGAGCTCATCATGATGGACAGTAGTCGTGACTCCCGACTTGCCAAGTTTGCATTCGACGACAAGCGGATGAGTAAAGAACTCTCTGGTTGTTCGATTTTCTTCGGTTACCCACAGAGCATCCTCAGATTGGCTGTCATCCGCCTGGATAACCAACAGGTTTTGGAATTCACAGGCAAAGGCTGTGTCCTTGCTGAGCTTCCGGATATGTTGCAACCCAGAATGCTGATGGGGGATCATATCGGTTGTCAACTTGTGCACACTTTGAAGATATTGAGTGACCGTAACTGCATTATCCACCTGGATACGAGTGGGGACAGTTGTCAAGACAGGTCCAGTCACGTCTGAAACACTAGGCAAGTCGATGTTCCTGCCCATCAAAGTTTCACCGAAGGAAACATCGCCAGAGCCGGTGTGGATGGAAACCACAATAGCCCAGGCCGCACGAATGAGCTCAGGCATGGTCAGGTCCACGCCATTCGTAAGTCGGGAGAGTTCAATGCTGCGGTGGTGGCTGTTTCCTGCGCGGACAGCGTTGGGCATCGAGTTCGTGTTCTGTGGGAACTGGGAAGACGTGGGGTTGGAGAGATACGACTTCCAGAAATCATCTGACTGGATGGCATCTCGTTTCAGAAGATAGTCAATGAACAGTCCATACGAAGCCACCGGGCTCTTGGGAAGCGATCCAAGATAGTTCTCTTCCACCTTTTTGAGAACCAGTGGCACGCTCCAGCCATCGTAAAGCGCATGGTGTACCGTCCACACAAAGTAGCGAGAGTCAAGAGGCTTTGATTCAATGATCGCATAGGCTGTCAAAGATCCACCGTTGTGCTTGGGAAGATCAACCATGTCAGCAGGTAACTCCTCAACCGATTTTGCAGAGAGCCAAGAGATGGGGGCTTCATCGAGCACGGCTTGGACAAACTTGGCGGAATCAGTGTGCACGATCCGTGTCCGCAGAATATCCAATTCATTCACGGTTTGTTGCCAAGCAGCCTTGAATCGGTCGAGGTCGACTGACTGTGCGAGACGGAACAATGGCTGGGCGATATAGGCTCCACGTTGCTTGACAGACAGAGTAATGAGTCCTTCTTGCACCGGACTGCATGGGTATGCATCAATGATTGACTCTCTGGGAACTTCGCACTCTTCGACAACTTCTTCAAGGATCTGTTCAACGGGGGCTGAGGCGGGCAGAAGACTGAATGGCTTGATAACAATTGGCTTGGTTCCGGCCGCCCCAGAAGTGTCACATTGCTTCGCCATGTCCATGAAAATTGGGTATTTGAACATGTCGGCTACCTTCAGCGAAATGCCGTGGGACTGGGCAGCACCAACAAGTTTCATGGCCGAGAAGGAGTCACCACCAAGGCCGAAGAAGCTATCTTCGGCATTGATTGAGCCTGGCGTGAGATCCAAAACCTCTTCCCATAGTCCCCGAAGCTGACCCTCAATGCCCTCATCGGACACTTGGGTGGACCCGGCAGAGAATGTCATGTAGGGTCTCAACTGATCCTTGCTCAGAGACTGGACCATACCACGAAGTCCCTTTCGGTCCATTTTGCCAGAACTGGTGTATGGGAGGCGTCGCACTGGGAAGAACATCTTGGGGATCATGACCGAGGGAAGGACGTCGGCTAACGAGTTCTGGAGCTCCTTGACAATTGTAAACATGGATTCAGACATTGGCAGCAGCAATTGGCCATCGGCACCTTCCCGGACGGTATCCTCTCGAAGCTCTCGCTCATCGACGGTAAAGAAAGCTGCCACAGCCTTTGCTACAGCTTTGGTCTCAGGAACAACGATCTCGATGGCCGCCTGAGCACCCTCCGGGAGACAACGAGCACATTGATATTCGATCTCCTCCAATTCAATCCGCTGGCCGTTGATCTTGACTTGGGTGTCCTTGCGCGAAACAAAAGCGATTGTTCCATCGGGGTTGCAACGAACAAGATCTCCTGTTCGGTACATGCGGTCTTTGCGGACGAAGATGCTTTGCAGCGAGCTGTGTCTAGTCCATTCGGGGCTCTCAATGAACGCTTCCTTGGTCTTCTGTTCGTTATTGAGGTACCCACGCGAGACACCCGGGCCTTCAACAACAAGCTCGCCAACAGCACCAATTGGCAGGAGGCGATTGACATTGTGTGGGTCGACAACCCATGTTCTGCCAGTAACACCACGGCCGATGGTATTGCAGTCATTGTTCAAGCGGTTACCATCCAAATCAGATTTCCAGTCGATTGTCACCCAAACGGTAGCTTCCGCTGGGCCATATGAGTTCATCACCCGTCTTTCACTCCAGTGTTCAAGATGGGCTGGCATCATTTTCTCTCCTCCCATTACAACAGTGCGAATTGTTGGGACATCTTTCGGGTTGACAGTGCATATAATGGAGGCTGGCGCGGTGAAGAAGTCGGCCTCCATTCTTCGAATCGCCCCGACTATATCATTCATGCGCTCTTCTTCGCTAGGCACACAGATACAGCCACCAGTCATGAGGACGACGATTGTTTCCAAAATACAGACATCAAATGTGTAACTTGAAAACTGCAAGGAGCGGGTGCCCGAGTAGAAACCGAAGCCAGTACGATTATGGATAGACAGTGAGCTCAGCGAGCCATGCTCAATGACTACCACCTTCGGTTTACCGGTTGTTCCAGAGGTGAAAATGGCATATGCTGCATTGGAAGGCGTCGGGGCAACAAACGGCGAAGTAGGCTGGAGATCCGAGAGCTGGTTGACTGTATTTTCACTGACAACAAACGGAATGTCGGCAATCTCAGCGGCTTTCTCTTGGTATTTCTCAGAGCACAAGACAATACTCGAGCCAAGGTCTTCAATCATGGCCTTCAATCGTGCTTCGGGGTGAGTTGGGTCCAGCATGGCAAATGCACCACCAGCCTTCAACACCGCCAGCTGGCAGACAATGGCCCAGGCTGACTTTTCAAAGCATAGGGCAACGAATGTTTCAGGTTTGACACCAAGTGCTGCGACGTGATGTGCCAAACGACTTGAGATGGTATCAAGTTGCGTGTATGTAAAGTTTGCATCCCAAGAGCAAATGGCAGGGGCTACCAATGGAGATCTTGACGCTTGTTCTTGAATGATCTCATGAGCACATCTCTCGACTCTCTCAGGCAGCGTAGCATTCCATTCTCGCACTTGCTCACAGCCACGGTCACCGATAAATTCAAGATCGCCAATGACAGAAAGCCCGGGGTTGCAATCGATAATGCTGTGCACAATCTGCTCAAAACCGTCGGCGATGTTACTGATGTTGGCCTTGGAGAAGCTTCCAGTGGAGTAACCAAAGTCAATCTCTGCAGAGGTTTCTGAAGCCTGCGCGTTGACAACGATTGCGTAAAAACTTGGATCAAGTTTATCAGCAACATTCGAGTCCGAAAGCTCTCGGTAATTGAGAACGGTGTTGAACAAGGCCGTGCCCTGAAGACCAAGCTCGTCTTGGATTTCAGTAAGCGGGATTGGATGTGCCGCCATTTTGTCGGAATCAGCCTGGCTCTTCTGGAGAACCTCTTCAAGTTTCATGCAGTCCTCCAGATGGGACTTGCACACGAGGACATCCATGGGCTTTTCTGCATCAACTTCGCTGGCAGTTTCTTTGTCCGAGGAGTAGTAACCGAAGCAAACATCCAAGGCACCGACATAGCATCGGAGCACCAGGCCCCAAACAACCTGGAAGAGTAGACTGGGAGACATTTCCGTTCTTTGACAGAAGGCATAAATTTCAGCCCCCCTTCTGAGAACCACCTTGGTTGTGTCGAATTTGCTTTCAGTTGCACCGTGGTGAAGAGATGGGAAAATACAAGGCTCGATGTTGGCCAGAGATTCCTTCCAGTAAGCCATGTGAGTAGCGAATGAGTTTTTCAGGCAGTCCATTTCACCGATCGTAACTTTCTCGTCAAGGTTGGAACCGAAATACTTGATGCAGTTCACAAATTGAGTTGTGATTCTCTCGGCCCGAGAGGCTGGCAGCACCTTTTGGTCGTAAGAAATCTTCAATTGGATCTCAGATTCATCAATGGTACAGGCCACCGCGAGGGGGTATGCGCGTGCTGTTTCCTTGAGTGTGGAATCGGCATTCAGGCTGTCCTTTGTCTCAAAAACTGAAAGCACGTTGTTGAATTTGCAGGCACGCGCAGCATCGGCGCTAAGGCTCTTGATACGCTGAAGACCGGCTTTTTCGTAGGGCGCAGCAGCAAGAAGATGTTCGTGCGTCTTCTTCAAGAACTCGCTAACTGTCAATTGACCTTCAAGGTTAAATCTCCGAGGGATAGCGGGCACTCCTGCGAACCGTTCTCCGAAAGTAACATCATGAGAACCAGTAAAGGAAGAGAGAGTCAGAGCCCAAGCGGCAAAGATGGCAGACCTAGGCCCTTCCTCATTGGAGGTAATTGCACCAGGCCACGAAACCTGAATGTTGCGTTCCAGTTTGCCAGTGGCAGAAACTGCGTAGGATTCGGTGGGCAATGACGGGAAGGGCGATGACTTAGAATTGGCCAAAGCGGATCGCCAAAATTCATTACATTTTTCAATATCAAATTCGAGTCGAGTGGAAACGGAGAGATTCTGGAATTCCTCCCTGAAGGCCTGGTGGTTGAGCTTGCCGAGGGGCGTCAAGGGCATCGAGGAAATAGGGATGTAGATACTGGGGACGATGTCGGAGGGCAAATAACTCATCAGGTGAGTGTGCAAACGGGAGGCAAGTTCGTGGAAACGGGGCGACGACGGTTGAATGAATCCTTTAGTTTCCATAGACATAGAGTAGCCGGTCTCGAGCACAAAGGCAACCAGATACCGGTTGCCGTCGCAAGTGATAGATTCCACGGCGCAATGGTTGTTTGAAGGCAAAAACGTGTCGATGCGATTCGCGACCTGCCATGTATCAATCAGCAATTCACTTTGGGTTCCCTTACCTTTCTTTCCGACGTAAACCAAGGAGCCGTCTGAGTTGTAGCGAGCCAGGTCTCCAGTCTTGAAAAGGCGGCGACTTCCATCGACTTCTTCGCACGGGAAGTCCGAAATCCATGTAGGGTCTTCGATGAAATCGCCTTCAACATCGTCTCCATCGCCGAAGTAGCCGCGGGCAAGGACGGGGCCTTCGATAAGAATTTCACCAACACAGCCGACGGGGACCAAGATGTTGTGGTTCGAAGGGTCGGCAAGCCAGTTGATACATCCAACACTTGATCCAATCTTCTGCGTTGCGTTGATAACGCCCGAATCCGAGTTGTGGATGGCGCTGGAGGAACATTCCGATGCTCCGTACAGAGTATGGAATCGAACCTTGGCTCCCCAGGCGTCTCTGGTTCTCCTGGTTGTGCGTTCACCACTCAATGCAATAGTCTGCACCTGGGGTACGTCCGATGGCTGAAGCCTAGACGCAATCGATGGAGAAAGGCTGATGGAGTTGGCTCGCAACTTGTTGATCGATGTAGCCAGGTGCTTCAGGTCATTACCAGACGGGACGCAGATGCAGCCACCATTCATGAACGTTCCAAAGACTTCTTGCAAGAACATATCAGAAGTATAGGAAGCGAATTGGAACATCTTTGTCGCTTTGTCCATTCCAAGAGATGATGCAAAGGCTTCCGCTCGAGTCAAAACAGCAGAATGATCGAGCACAACACCTTTAGGCTCGCCAGAGCTACCAGTAGTATAAACCACATAGGCAATGTCAGAAGGCTGGCTGGAATGATAGGAAATACCCTCGGTAGCCGGGAGGTACTTGAAAAGCGATTCGCCCACGGGGATAACGTAGGGGAACATTCCCTCAAGCGACTGAGCCCTATGCGGAGAAGCAAGCGCAACCTGCACATCATTATCGACTAACCATTCATCAAGAGCATCCTGGGATTGAGCAGTATCCCTGGGAACACAGACACCTCCTGCCTTTAAGACTGCCAGCATCGAGATGACCGCCCAGGCGGATTTGTCGAAGGAAATCGGAACCAGACTTCCCTCGGCCACTCCAACCATGGCCAGATAGCTTGCGAGGCAGGAAGAGAGCTCATTGACTTGAGAATAACTGAACTCACTGTCCGAAGTGATGATCGCAGATGCAGCCGGTTGCAACTGTGCCTTTTCATCGAAGATGTCTTGAATGCAGTAGTCAACAGCCTGGGCCATGTGGCTATTCCATGCCGCAATCTGCGCCTTATGCGTCTGGCTTAAGGCATCAAGTCGGCCGATCTCTTGATCCTGGTGGTCAATGATGTTGTTAAGAGCCTGGATGAAAACACTGGCAACATTCTCAGCCTGTCCGTCCGACAAAGCCGTAGTCCAGTAGTTGAGCTCAATCTGTGCATCAGTTTCCGCGACTTCAATATTGACAAAGACGGAAGCTTCAGCGGGGTCATAAATCGAACCAATTTCGGAGAATTCGATTTCACTGTTACGACCACTACTGTTCTTGGGTGGAAGCTTTCGGTATGACACACCACTGTTGAACAGCTTGGTATCGGACAGCTTCAACGTGTGCTGGATGTCAATGAGGGAGGCAGTTCGGTAAGGCAAGCTCTCGACGTAGTCATTGTGCACTTGGTGCAAAACATCCTTGAGCAAAGAGTTTCCAGAAGCATTCATTCGGCAAGCCATGATGTTGATGGTGGGTCCAACCATCCACTCAATCTCCTCAACGGGCACATCTCTCAGAGACACCATGTAGCTAAAACACACATCATCGGAGTCACAGAAAGAACGCAGTGTAAGGCCCCAGGCGGCATTGAAAGCTGTCGAGAGGGTGGTACCAGTAGCCTCGCAGATCTTCTGAAGCTTACGGTAAGAACCAAAGTTCAACCGAATTGAGCGAAGAGAATTGGTAACGTCCTTGCCGTCATTCAACACAGGCATGTGACAAGGCTTGATACCCTGCAGATAGGAGCACCAGTAATCCATGCTAGGCTTCTGCGGGGTGTCCTGCAGGTAACGCATGAAGTTCTTGAACAGTGGCTTGGGGTACTTCTCAAGCTTCGAAGAGTATGCAAGCTGCAGATCACGAAGAATGATAGAAATCGATGTACCATCCATGACAGCATGGCTAAGCTCGAGCCTAACGAACAGTTTCCCAGCAGCAGTTTGGCAGATAGTAAGGCGATGAGAAGGGCAGTTCTGGTTGTAATCCGTAGGCTCCTGACTGTCAAACGCAGACAAAACATCACTATCGTTCACGCACTGAATGAAAGCTGGCGGCGAGTCAAAAGACTTGAACACAACCTGGGAAAAGAGGTCCTTGCTGGTCAAATTCTCCACAATGACAGTTCGCAGCATCGCATGATGCGAAACAACCTTTTGCCAGGCAAGTGTCAATCGATCAAGATCGGGCTTGTGTCTTCCCATGCCCTTCACTTCCAAAGTGTCATGTACCGCATAGAGGGAACTGTCCTTAGAGCGACTAAGCAGAATACCCTGCTGCATAAATGAGCAAGGGTAGATATCCTCGATAAGATCCAAGGATTCAACACCAATGCTAGGCAGCTTCTTCGCCAGCATGGTATCAAGATCGCCATAAGTCAAGGAGAGCATAGGGAAACTGCTCAGCGTAGGACGTGGCGCAAGAGATTGCATCTGCTCAGCAGCCGACTTCAGCATGCCCTGGCAACAAGAGATCCACTCCCGGATAGTCTGTTGGTGTTCCATGAATCGGTTGAAAGAGAAAATGAACCGAATTCGGTCCTTAACAACCATCGCAGAGATCTCAAAGAGCGCAAACCGTGGAGTTTCAGCACCAAAGTCTGCGGCACCTCCACCACGACCAGTCTCTCCGGCCATCTGCTGGACAAGCTGGAAAAGACCATCCTTGCGCTGCAAATCACGGTGTTGACCGACGTAGTTGAAGGATATTTCCATCGGGCGGTGGTGTTGGCATGTTCCATCTTCTCCATCGGTGAGCACGCGGTTCGCAAAGTACTGGCGTCCATTGTCTGAAACAGCTCGGCGGATATCCTTGACGCGCATCACAGCCTCAGCGGGATCGTTGGAGACAATTGCCGGGACGGAAACCGGATACAGCGTAGTGAACCAACCAACGGTACGCGAAATGTCGATGCTCGAGTCCCAAGGCTCTCTACCGTGTCCTTCATTGTGAATCACCGGCAAAGAGCGGTTGGTGAAAGTCTGTCCAAAAGAGTGCAAGAGCATAGCGAGGAAAAGATCAATTGGCTCAGTCTGAAGACTCTCATGACACTGCATCATAATCAGGGAAGTGGTTTCTTCGTCGATCTCGAACCCCTCACAGTCCACATCACCATAATTGATCGGGCGGTTTTCAATTCCCCAGAAGGCAAAGTCCGGAGCCGGAATCTGTTCCAGTGAAATCGCATTCTGAGCATTCAAGGTTTGAATCTGCTCAGCTTGCAAACGACACCAGGCCTGGAACGGTAAAGAGCAATTCTGCGATGCCGACTCCTGAGGGTTGAGAAGCAAATCCTCCAAGTCTTCGAGAATAATACGCCATGAAACGATATCAACAACCAAATGGTGAGCAACCATAGACAGAAGAGGGCTGCTGTCTCCATCCATATGGAGCAAGTCGACAGTAAGCAACGGGCCAACAAAGCTATTGATGGAAGATTGGCTCTCCGCAACTGCTTGCTCAACCTGCTCCTGCGAGCTAACATTGTGCACACGCCAGCGGTAAGAACCGGTAATATCATCGGTAACACGCTGCTGGATGCTTCCCTCGCCATTTTCAGTAAACCGAGCCCGGAGCATAGAATGGCGTGTAATGAGGGTTTCGACAGCACGGAGCAGATCAGCCTCATTAATCTGCTTGTTCAACCGAGTCAAGATTCCCTGGTTGAAATGACCCTGTCCTTCCTTGCGAACCAGGAAGTGCAATTTTTGAATAGGTGACAGATCAAATCGCTGCTCAACGGTTTCTTCATAGACAATCTGGCTGTCAATAGTCTTGGCGCGTGCTGCAAGCTCCTTGATCGATTTGCTGCGGAGCACATCGTCAACTGTCAGTGCGATCCCTTGCTTCTTGCAGTGGCCCATGCATGTGATAGCCGCGATTGAATCTCCACCTTGACTCAAAAAGCTGGCATGCATATCGAGGTGGGTTTTGGGGATGTTCAAAACACGGCTCCAAATAGAAATAAGCTGGTCTTCAACACTGTTCGCAGGGAGACTGCCACCGGGGTTCGAAACGGGGCCTGAAGCCTGGAGATCTGGGTCTGTCTCCATACTTCCCACCCAGTTTGCGATGGTCTTCCGGTCCAATTTTCCAGATGCAAGCATAGGCAGTGTTTCAACACACAACCAGACACCTGGAACCATGTAACCGGGGAGTCGAGAGGCTAATCTTTCACGCGCCTCCGGTACGAAATCGGACTTTCTCGACTGCTGCACAAGCTTCAACGCCTCCACATCTCCGGTCTGGTTCTTCAAAGAGGTGATTGCGACTAGCTTGCCGTTGGCAAATCCAGTTTTAGGAAGGAGGACAAGAGAGTGCTTGACACTCGGATCAGTGCTCAAATGGCTCTCAATCTCTCCCAGTTCAACTCTTTGGCCGTGAAACTTGATCTGGGTATCTTTTCGTCCAACATATGCCAGTGTTCCCTTGTCAGAGTTGTACCGGGCCAAGTCGCCAGTTTTGTAAAATCGTCGCGGAGTAGTAGATCCATCGGTTTTCGCCCAGGCAGGGTCATAGATGAAGGCATCGTCGGTCTTTTGCTGATTGTTGACGTAGCACCGAGCAAGAGTCGGGCCTTCCAGGAGCATCTCTCCGGGACAGCCAACAGGGACAAGCTGATTGTGGTCCTTGGGGTTAACAAGCCAGATTCTCGCACCAACAGGGGATCCGATATCCCTACAATCCGACTCCGGGGTGAGGTGGGTATTGATAGCCGCGGCAACAGAAGCCTCGGTGGGACCATATGCGTTGATGAGGTTAATTTTGGACCAGGTCTCCAGATGCGATGGAGACATGGCCTCTCCGGCCAGGACGAGAATTTCCAATCCGGGCACGTCTTCCGGGTCAATGAATCCAACGAATGAGGGTGTAAGACTGGCAGAGTTGACCCTCATCTCGTTCATCGCCGTGGTGATGTCGTTGATGCGCGCTTCTTCACTGGGCACGCAGACAACGGCACCATGCATCAACACGGTGATGATGTCGATGATGCTCGCGTCGAAAGTATGTGCCGCAAACTGAATACATCTCGTTCCTGGAATAAGATCAAAGCGCGCCCCATGTGCTCTTGCACTAGAGCTAAACGCCCTATGTTCAATCAAAGTTCCCTGAAAAAGTTAATACCAACTCAAAATATAAATCATAGGGTATATACCTTTGGTTCTCCGGTAGATCCCGATGTAAACAAAACATAGGCTGCGTTTGAGCTCTTCACTCCGGGTAGAGGTTCAGCTCTGTCGGAGGGCACTGGAAGTGCATCCAGGGCATTGTCTCCCAGTGGTGTCAAAGCGTCAGAAATCGTTTTCAGATATTCTGCACGGTTCTCAGAGCAAAGGATAACCTTTGCCTCTACCGACTTCACCAGGGCTTGCAACCGAGATGTGGGATGAGTCGGATCAAGAGGCACAAAGGCACCACCAGCTTTCAGCACACCCAGCATTGCAATCGAATACCATTTCTATAATCAAATTAGCACATATCACCATATCCTTTCCATTGACAGTCATCCTTACCGATTTATCAAAACAGAGGCCTACGCGGACCTCCGGCCCCACGCCGCGCATCTGAAGATGGCAAGCGATTTTGCTCGCCATGCGATCCAATTCCGCAAACGTGACGCTTCCATCCCATGCGCAAATCGCCTCTTCATCGGGTCGTATTGATGCATGTTCTTTGATGGCGTCGTGAAGACAGTAATCGTGGGTTTCAGGAATGGAGGCATTCCATTTGCTAATTCGGCGCCAGTCTCTTTCGGAGAAACTATTAATGTCGCTAATAAGGACGGTGTCGTCTCCGGAAAGGATCTTGGCGAGAAATTGCTCGAAGAGGCCGGCGATGCTCTTGACTTGTTCGGTTGATGTGTCGTGGTTCCACGATTCCAGGAAAATGCCGACGCTTTGTTGTAGAACCTTGACGTGCAGTCGTAGGCGGCACTACATATAGACAAACACAAAAGTTAGACAGACGGGCCGAGTTTTGGCACAACGGCATTTCAGTTGCAACTTGCCTCTTCTGGTAGTGTGATTGCTAAAGCGGGTTGAACAGAAAAAAGTGATGCATTCTGCGAGGAATTACTACAGTTTCGCAGCATCAAAATGGTGTTGTAATGGTCAAGATTCAAGTCCTGAGCTCCGCTTATTGTGTCGTCGCCATTGCGCTCTGTTGCGCTCTCCTTCACTTTCCCTACAACTGATCTGATAGAATCATCTTCGTCAATTGTAATCCCGACAGTAGAGAGATTCGCAGTATTCGAGGGTGTCGCGGAATCTGGCGAAGGAGCATCGGGCTGGTAGCCAAACGAGATATCTTCATTGCCAGTATAATGATGAAGAACCAAGGCCCACGCAGCCTGTAGCAGCGAGCTCAATTCGCCCTGATTCCACGCCGATACTAATTGAGAGTTCTGGGCGGCTGTTGTCTTCGCCCTCGTCGAAACTGGCCGTTTGGATGCATTGAGAGCAGAGCCAAACTTGGGGAGATAGCAAGCAGTAGAATGAGCCATGTTTCGTATACACACACCTCTCGATCAGGCGACTTGTAAATTGAATGAATGAATTGAAATGAAATCAAATTGACATCGAAGAGACCAAAAAGAAAAAGAACCCCCGTGGGATTTTTGTTTTTTATCTTTCACCTCCAGACCGATAAGCCGTCTTCTACATATCGCGAAGCAGCAAGCAATAATCACCCCCCACCCCTTCTTTAAAAGAAAAAAAAAATAAAAATTGGAGCCCAGGCAATCAATCGATCCATCAATGATCAATCCCTGCATCGACGGAACGTTCATAACCGGTCTTTTCTTTTTTCGTCTCTTCGTCTATTGGATCAGGTGGAGCTGACAATACTGCTTCGTGGCAGGCCCCCCCAGATCGTTTACAAATGCATGCACGGAACACTAGGTATGGACCATGTCGTCAATGGAGGCCAATGAATGACATGATCCATAGGCCAACATGATGAAACCTGATCATTGGGGCCGAAAAGGAGATGCAGAGTCGTCGGCCTGTGGGTTTTGGAACGTCTCCCTTACATGGGTGGGAATTGGCTAAGTTCGATACGAACAAAGACATGGCGTGGATGTAGTATGGTCAGTAGCGACTGGCGTGTACCTGACGGTCTGACCTGTTACTATCTCGGGAAAATATTAGTGGACCGTGGCCAAACAAGGAAAAAGCAAAGAAAACTAGAATAAAAAAAGAAAATAAAAAACAAGGGAGGAAAAGGTACATATCCGACGACAGCCTATTTCGCCCCGCCCCCCCCGTCCTCCTCCACGCCTTTTTCACCCCCGTGTGTATATTCCCAATTGAGAACCCGGAGTGAGGCCTCGAACGTGGCATTCCATCGGAAGTTGTCATCGGGTCTGCATCGGCCAATATAGCAGCCTCAGTCTGGACTCAGGCGGCGATTGTTCGGCCCAGACTAGACAAGCGGACCAAAGTACAGACCAACAGGTGATCATAAGCACTTCGGCCCTTTAGATCGAGCCTGGTGAAACTGTGAGCAAGAAATCATAATGCAGAGCTGCTGTGACTCCAGCAAGATAGTGGCCTTAGGTTGTCGATGGTGGGTTACGAGGAGGAAAAAAGGTGGAAATCAAAACTGGAGACTCGACGGGGGGATCTCGAAGCCGCAGAGCGGAGGGCTGTGATTGGCCGACGAAACGGACGGGCAGCTGATCAGAAATACGGTACTTACCGTACGTGACGGTCAACGCCGTAAATCCCGAAATCCCGACCAGATTGGGGCCACACCGCATCAGCGCATCGGCGCATCGGCGCACAGATTCACGTCTATAGTGGGAAAGAAAAGCCAAAAGTGCCTTATAATCAAAAAGATCTACGGTAGAGCTGAGCTCTGCTGGGCTGAATGACAGGATCGCCCGCTAAAGCGGCAGATCGAAGAAATTATCTGCAATCAGTCTACATAGTTTAAATCGAGGTAGCTTACGGTGTACAAGTTTCCGTCTCCTTGCGGTGTTGAGAGTCTGTTTCCAGGTTTTGTTTTTTTTTTGTTTTGTCATGGTAATCCAAAATGGATTTCTTTCATGGAGGTTTCTATTACGTTCGGGGATTACTTGCTGCCATGGCCTTAGTTCAACTGCCAGGATGCATCCCACAACCGTACTATAGTCTATATATGGAAAATGTATACATCGCAAGACCTAGGTATAGTAATATACATATCCCATTGGCTAGAGTGCTTTAGATCATCGAGACCGAGAGTGGACAAGAGACAAAGGCCAGGATAATCATGGACTAACCCGGTTCAAGTAAGCAGACGATGTTTTTTTTTTTAAAAAAAAAAAAAAATGTTCCGCTTACTGTGCCCTATATGCCGGCCTAGTATGGACTATCGCGCCCAACAGGCCACACTAGCGAATTCTTCTGCAAGGGCTGCAAGGAAAAGCCGGAAGATCACCGAGATACCCGATTATCCCAGTCATTATGTAGTACTATGTACGTTGGATAATTCTGAATGCAAGTATAACTGAGTATATATTCTTATTATAGTGTAGTACAGCTCCTACCAAGTACTCCTACTTCGCAGTATAAATGAGTACAAGTACAACACTATCGCCTATAGATCATGTACAGTAGTTAGAGTAGTTTAAACCAAAAGCATCTCCTGATCCATTATGTACCTGTGATTCATCGGTCATCCCACCAATAAAGACATCTGCAGAAAGGCCTCGTGTGGAATCTGTCAGCAACAACATGGCATTAGTGTTGCTGCACTTCGTCTGTACATGTGGCTTAGGAGGTTAAAGATCTGGAATTCGGATACGAGTCTTTTCTTTGTCTAGAATACGCAAGGTAGGTTTCAGAAGTATGTCTCAGCCACGGTTGGCCACCGCTTCGTTCAAAGGCGCCAAATGATCATATCTCGCAACTAAGCGATGCGATGAGAAGATGAGATATGTCGGAGGATTTTGCCAGACTAACCATGCTGCTTTTAATAGTTGGGGGCGCTATAGGGAGATCCACTAGACAAGGATGCGGACTACGGGACCCCCACCTGATCCAGTTCCGGATGACAGCGCCAGGCACGGCTTTAATTACGAGATAGGTTTGCCACGCCATGGAGAGCCACTATTATGAGTTAATTAGCTACTCAGGACTTACTTAGTAATTAGCTGTATCTTGATGGTCTAATAATACGCAATACGCTGGTATCTACACAGTACACAGTACATCCTACGGCTATCTAGCTCTTTATCGCCCCACCAAGGCCGAAGGAATTAGCATCAGTAGTTGACAGAGTGGGGCTGCCGGATCTGGCTAGCGCTGATCTCCAACACGTCTGGTTGGTGCATGGATTGTTACAAATCCCCACCTGCCGCCAAACCATCGCAGACAATGGATAATGATAATGCGGTCACTTAGGTATGGTTTGGGGAACTCAAATAGTAGATAGTTCCTCAGCTCCGTACATACTCAGTACATAAGCAAGATGCTCTGACCTCCAGTTTGCCCATCATCAGCCCATCATCACATTGGCGACTGATGATTTCATCTCCGCTTCTGCCGTCCCACACCGGTGGGGGTATTTTCTTCTTCACCACTGACCACTCTCTAGATAATCCTCCAGATGCGGGTCTGGCCTTCTGGCAAATGTGTCCACTGTCCAGGTCACCATCCTGGTACCGTTGATTCCGCCTTGGGATCCACAGAGGTTAATCGTGGCATGTTATTGCCTAGTTGGGGTTAGTGTTTAGCATTAGCTTTTGACAGGTACATACGTAGCAAGGTTGACATGTGCGGTATCAATTTTACACATTCGATTATTGTAATTCTGTTGCCCATGTGCATACGTTTTTTTCTCCTTTTTTTTTTTATCTCCATATATGGGGTACATACGGAATATAGGAGAATAGGGAAGGGGGAGAATTATAGGGGCATATGAAATCAGAAAGAAAAAGCAAACATACAGCAAACAAAAGAAAAAACCAAGGGAAGATCCGTGATGAATTCACGTTCCAGCTATGTATTTATTACGTAGAGGACCAGAGTGAAGCAATTTCCCTATGGCCTATGGTCACTTGCCTTTTTTCTTTTATTTTTTTCTTTTCTTCCTTGGGTAAGGCGTTCTGTGCCTGGATGAAGATACGGTGTAACCAAGGCATTGGGTGGGAATTTATCCTTTCTGTCTCTCCTGATTCCGCTCGATCAGCCTCAACAAACAGCTCAACTGAGTTCATCACCAGCCCTGGAGATGATACATACAAACTGTGTTTTCCCCGTCGTGGTTCCAATCAGGATAGATCAGTCTCACCCTCGCATCGGGCACAATATTACCAGAATCATCCTCTCCTTCAAGAAAATTAATTTAAACGAAATCAAATAAAATAAGCAAGAATATTCTCGTGTAATTCGGACTCGATGTGAGTTGGCCTGCAAGGTGACACAACAGCGTCACCCCTGGGTTAGTCGCCATCACTCGGTCCACTCTCTTCTCTCCCCACTCTAAGCAAACCTGAAGCCGGGAAGAAAAAAAAGAAAACATCCATTGCCCTCGCAGGGATAAAATAAAATTAAATAAAATAAAATAATAACAAGCAATGTTATAATAAAAACTGTACAAAAACTAAAAAACGAAAACGAAAACGAATGCAAGTCTTTCGGGCAACTGATGCCATTTCCATCGTCTGTCTTTCTCAGTCTGTCTCTTCAGGTTGTCTCAAACCCTCAATGTTGCATTGCAGGTAAGTTGCTCTCTCTTTTTTATGCGCTTTTTTTCTCTAGTTTCTCTCCTCTTCCAGAAGGGACAATAATATGCTCGCTTAGAATGACTTTGCCTCAAGGAGTTGGACTGACTATGAGCCGCTATCCACTACAGATCCTCCCCTCGATGCTCTGCGTCCGCTCTTTTCTGATCTTCCAACCCTGTGACTCTCGTTAAATAACTTAATCTTGGGACTAAAAGGCGTTCCTTTTTCTTCTAGCTAATAATACTAATCCCGACTCTCGCGTTTGCCAATGTGTGGAAGTTGAACAAGTCGTTGTAGCACATCATGTCTTCTCCCTCGTGTCTACAGCTCGACAACACATTTCGCGCCTACGCGTTGTCGTGTAGAGGAGGATTCGACTTTACCCTTCTCTTCGAAGAGACCATCTTGGGCATTCTTCCCATCGGCTTGATTCTCGCTGTTGCGCCGTTTCGCATCTCACATTTATGGCAGCGCCAGAATAAAGTTGACCTCTCCATTCTGTTCTGGATCAAAACGGTATGTCCTATTTGGGAAGCTTTCTTCCCCTCCTGCCCCTCCTCCTTCCCGTCTCTTCTTCTCTTCCTATCTTCATCCCGCCACCCTCTTGGCTGACCATCTCCTTTGCGCATTCAGGTATCGTGGATTGCTCTAGGTATCATACAGATTGTCCTCACAGCATTATGGGCTCTTCCATCAGCCAACAGAACCAAGACCTCCATTGCAGCTAATGCCATCTTCGCCGTGGGCGCTTGGGTTCTCTGTCTTCTGTCTTGCGCAGAGCACGTGCGCTCAGTCAAGCCTTCAGTCTTCCTCAATGTCTACCTCTTCCCTAGTCTTCTCTTTGACATCGCACGAGTCAGAACCCTCTGGCTGCGCGATAATGGCGACGATAGCAGAACTATCGCAATTCTCACCTCTGTCGCGCTGGCTTGGAAGGCGGTCCTGCTGGTCTTGGAAACGGCAGAGAAGAGAAGTATCCTCAAACCAGAATACAAGGGATACCCTCCCGAGGCGACTGGTAGCATCTTCAACAAGGTCTTCTTCATCTGGTTGATTCCTCTGTTCAAGAATGGTTTCTCTAGGATTCTTGCAGTCAATGATCTCTTTGCGCTGGAAAAGCAATTGAGCTCTCAGCCACTTCAGGACAAGCTTGAGCCTCTTTGGAATGAAGGTGGGATCTTATTTTGTTGTTCTATTTGAAAACAGCTAATGAAATATAGGAGAAGGAGAAAACCGAGAGAGTCTGCTGTTTGTCACGTTCAGAGCATTCAAATGGGAAATTCTATCTGCTGTTCCTCCAAGACTCTGTCTCGCTGCCTTGAATATCTGCCAGCCTTTGCTGTTGCAAAGATCGCTTTCGTATTCAAGTGAAGTAGTCAACGGTCAAACTATGAGCATCGGCTACGGCTTAATTGGCGCTTATATCTTGGTCTATGTTGGAATGGGGGTAATTATCCACTCCTCTGTCTATTTATTTTCCTACTAATTTGCGCTAGATTATGATGGGTCAGTACCAACACATGACATACCGTTCCATTACCATGGTGAGAGGCGCTCTGGTTGCCATGCTCTACAAAAAAGCCGGTACCCTCAGTGTCAAAGAGGCCGATCCAGCCGCAGCGCTTACCTTGATGAGTGCGGATATCGAAAGAATCACCAACGGTTGGCAGACAATGCATGATCTCTGGGGTAACGCTCTCGAGATTGGAGTGGCTATCTTTCTTCTTGAAAGACAATTGGGCGTCGCCTGCGTTGTTCCAGTCGCTGTCTCAGTTGGTGAGAATGTCGGTTCTTCATATAGTAAATCACACTAATTACCGTTACAGTCGCCCTCCTTGGATCTATGATTGGAATGGTCTTTGTCATGAATCGACAAGCATTGTGGCTACAGGCCATCGAGAAGCGTATCTCGGCGACAACTTCTATGCTTGGTTCTCTCAAGGGTATCAAGATGCTGGGTCTTCAATCTACGCTTATGAAGTGTGTACATGGTTTGCGACTCAGTGAATTGGACATCTCTCGGAAGTTCAGAAGACTTTTGGTCTGGAACATGGGTTTCGGTAGGTTTGAATCCTATTTCTAGTGTTCACGACAGTCCTCTAACCACGTATACAGCATGGCTAACCCGCATCTTCGCGCCGATCTGCGCATTCGGGGCTTTTGTCGGAATCAAGAATAATCAAGGAAATGTAGCTGCATTCGATACCTCCGTCGCCTACACCTCTTTGTCGCTCTTCGCACTTCTGTCGGATCCTCTTTTAACTCTTGTCATGGCCCTGATGCAATTTGCGGGGTCTGCTGGTTCATTTGCTCGAATCCAGGAGTTCCTTGAAAAGAAAAGCCACACGGACTATAGGCACAAGGTTGGCGAGAACTCGAAGGAAGGCTTGGAAGACACGAAATCCTTGACCCTCGTTGCAGAATCGGTAGCTGCAGACTCGGATATCGCCCCCAGTGATTCGGTCTCGACACAATCACTCAAGCTCAAGCGCCCTGGCTCTTCCGTCAATGTCGATGCCATTGCAGTTCGAAACGGCACTTTCTCATGGGATGTCGAAAAGGAGCCTACCCTCTCCGACCTGACCCTCGCCATTCCCAAGGGAAATTTTACTATGCTGATTGGACCCTCTGGGTGTGGAAAATCAACTCTGATCAAGTCTTTGCTTGGCGAAGTGCAATGTGTGAATGGAAATGTGGAGCTGCTATCAAAAAGTATCGCATACTGTGAGCAGACCCCATGGCACATGAACGGATCAATTCAAGACAGTATTATTGCCATGTCAGACCTGGACGAAAGGTGGTACTCCACTGTTCTACACGCTTGTGCTTTGCAGAAAGACTTCGAGCAGTTGCCTCGCGGGGACCAGACAACAATTGGAAGCAAGGGAATGGCCCTCAGTGGTGGTCAGAGCCAGCGTATCGTATGTGTCCCACGTTTCGTCGACATTGCTATGGTTGAGCTAATATCGATTTTATAGGCACTTGCCCGAGCTGTTTATGCCAGAAAAGAGATTCTTCTTCTCGATGATGGCTTGAGCGGTCTTGATGCAGCGACTGAAAACCATATTTTCCACAATGTATTTGGTGAACACGGACTGCTGCGTGAAATCGGCACCACTGTTGTATTTGCTTCATCGTCTGGTATGAATTTTCCTATTCTAGTGGTATCTTTGAGGTAAATCCACATGCTAACTTTTTTTTTTATAGTAAAACGACTTCCCTACTCTGATCAGGTTATTGTGCTCAGTCAGGATGGTCACGTTTTAGAACAGGGAAGCTTCAAAGCCCTGAACGCCACTGGAGGATATGTCTCGAGTTTCGCATTAGGACCAGCTGAATGGAACTATGACTACAAGGCAGCAATTGCAGCTAGCTCGGATGCCTTTCGCGCACCGATTAGTTCCCCTCACAAGGCTGAGGACATTGGGGCAGAGGAGCACGGCAATGGAGGTGATCTATCGATCTATCTTTACTACATTCGATCTATTGGCTGGCTGCCCTCTATTTTCTTCACTGTGATGATTGCAGCGTTTGTCTTTTGCTTGTCATTCCCGAGTAAGTCTCCCATACCTCGAATTTCTTGGATCTTGCTGACTGTTTCTTAAGGTATCTGGGTCAAATGGTGGGCTGCATCCAATGAGGAAGATCCCAATGGACGCACAGCATATTATGTTGGCATTTATGCAATGATCTGTGTCGTTGGCATGATTACTCTTCTTCTTGGTACTTGGGAGATGATCATTGACATGGTACCAAAGTCTGGTGAGAGCTTCCACCGGAGGCTTTTGACCACTGTGTTGAAGTAAGTTACCTGGCTAAGCCATAGTAAAGACTCATGCTAATTATCTCCAGTGCTCCGATGCTCTTTCTTTCATCAACAGACAGCGGCTCCCTTCTCAACAGATTCAGCCAGGATTTGCAGCTCATTGATATGGAGCTTCCAGTCGCAGCCATCAATACAGTTGCCAGTGAGTTTTTTTTTTTTTT